>NW_004524720.1:5814124-5861118 GCF_000260255.1 Octodon degus
AAGAAGAATATATGCAGTGTATTATTTGTTGAAACTGTACTTCCGATTTGATTTGAAACTGTCTCATTGCTGTTTATCAATAAAACTTTGAAAAAAAAAGAAAAAAAAAAAGAAAAACAAACTTTTTTATAATCAGTGTTTGATATAACACTGAAACATTTCATTAGTTACAACTGGTTCCCTGTGCCATTTTTGAACATATCATTTGATTAGTATATGTTAGGGCCTCTTTTGTATCAAGATTCTTAGGTTGAGTTTTAATTATAATCTAATACGTAATTTTCTAAGCATTTTAAGAATTTCTACAGTTGCTACATTGATAGCCTCCAATCTAACTTGGAGTGTTCAGCAAAAGCCTTCCTTTCTCTGACATGGACCATGCCTTCAACTGCTCCGTCATTTGATAACAACATTCCCTGAAGATCTGTTTAAACCTTGGCTCCCATTGTGTGATGCTATCAGGAGGTAGTGGAAACTTTCAAGAGGTGGAGCCTAAGAGAAGGAAGTTAAGTCATTGGTATGTCCCCCCAAAAAATGTGGGATCCCAGTTGTTGTTGTTGTTGTATTTCAGAAATAAGGGAAGAAGCCTTGCGTTACCATGCATTCCCCAGTAAAGTAACCTGCCTCACCTCAGGACCAGAAGCAGTGAGGCCAGTCAACTTTAATCATGTTAGCCAAAATCAACCTTTGCTCTTTATAAATTAATCATCTCAGGTATCTACTGTAATGATATTGGAAAGCTGACTAACAGAAATAGTATTATTTTTGTATGCCATTCAGTAACAAGACAACTCCTGAGAAATCCCTTTAGCTTTCTTTTGTTATTTATGTCACTCAAAGCTATTTTCCCTCTCCTTAATATAATTGTTTTATTAAATACAAAGGAAAATGTCAGCATTTAGCTGGCAGCATAGATTAATGATATGGTTTCTCCTAGCTGACTTATCATTGACTTTTATACACTGATTCATTTTATAATTCTCTGACTGTCAAGTAGAGCTGTCTAATTTAATACTAAATCTAAAAACTGTTTGCTATATTTCTCTATTAAAAGTAAGCTCCTCATGATTTTATACAAGTAGTTTTAATAGTACAAGTCAGTAATAGCCGGATAGTTGAAAGTCTGAACTTTTTGTGTGCTTATTTTTTCATGCAAGCTTACCAAAAATTTCCAAGTTCCACATCATCAAACTTTTCATCTTCTCTCAAAAGAAAAAAAAAAAACCACAGTGCCAAAATCAACTATTTTCAGCATCAATTTTCAAATGTCAGCTTGTTTTGCCTAATTCTAGTAAATTTATATAGTGTAATTCTAAACTTCACTGTTTGACATTTCCCTGCCTAAGGCCAGCAGTAGAAACTTTGGCCGCCTATGTTGCTTTTGGAAACTAGCCCCTCCCTTCGTGGTCTCCCGGCTGGGCAGTGGGGGAGGGGTGCGGGCTGGAAGGGGACTCTGCTTGCGGCTGGTTGCTGGGCTCGACCTCGGACTACCAGGTGCAGTTGAGTGACCTGGGGATTAGCCCATCACAGCAAGCTTCCCTCTAAAGAGATAGGTGACGCTACAGTCAACGTACCACAAATGGGATTCTGATACAAGGAAGATCAGGAAGATCGATTTAAAAAAAAAAAAAAAAAGTCAAGGTCGTGCCTGCATTTCCTAATGGTACGTTTTCTGATGATTTGGCTACTATTTCCGAAGTTTTGAATTTCGATTCTGACGGAGTTAAGTTTTTCCAAGACAAAAGTAAGAAGTGTTGCTTTCACCATAAAGAAGTCCTAACTCAGAGAGAGAGAGAGAAAAAGAGAGAGAGAGAGAGAGAGAGAGAGAGAGAGAGAGAGAGAGAGAGAAGAAAGACGCGATGGCGGTTGTAGCTATATGGCTATAGTGGGCGAAAGCACATAGGAAACTTGCCAAAAACTCCAGCAGACGTGTTTCTATCCTGCCTACAGCGTGCCTCAGAATGAGGCTGCTGCGCAGAGCCGGAGAGAACAGGAGGAGGAAGACGGATTCCACCAGCTCCAGCGACATACGAACGCTGCTGGCTAATTTTCTTTTGCTACAAGAGTTGTTTTTAAACAGACAGACACCAACTAACAAAAACCCTGAAGTGACCTCTCTGTCCCCCACTCCCTTAGTAACTTGTGTTCCCTGCTTCTACTTGTTCCTGGCATGAAACGTAACAAAGAGCAAAAATCATGAAACAAAAAGAGAAAAAAATGTGTGAAAGAAAGGAGGGCGAAGAAGGTAGAAAGGAGAAAGAGAAGGGGGGGGGGAGAAGAAGAAAGGGGGAAAGAGAGAGAAAGTGAATGTACGTAGTGGGGATTAAAGGAGAGGAAAAGAGAGAGAGAAGGGAGAAGGAGAGCGCGTGAGAGGGAGGGGGCTGGTGCCACCCTCCTGGTTCACTGAAATGCTTGTTCCCGAGATTACAGTAATTACAGCCCCAGCATGAGTTCCATACAAGCGCTAAATGAAACAGCACATCAATTAAAAAATAAACACTCCGTTCTGGGAGAAAGACAACCCCCTGGGATGTCCTAACAAGCGTAAATGAACCTGCCAGGCCGCCGGGGCTCACAACCCCCCTCCTTCTCCAGGCGGACGCGGGGCTGCGCAAGGCTGGAGCGACCGGGGACGCGCACGACTGTAGCCACCTCGAGGACGCGCATGGCTGGAGCCACCTTGGGGACGTGTCCGTGGACCCCGGCGCAGCGCCACCTCCCAGGAGAAAAGGAGGCTCTAGCAAACAGGAACTTTGGACGCATGACTGTGCCCGAAAGTGCGGAGCTAACAGAATCCTGGGATGGTTTCCAGTCCCATTTATAAGTTTTCGTTTTCTTTTTAAAGGAAGTATAGAAACCTCTTCTAAAAGGAAGCACTGGTTCCGGATGTGTTATATATTTTATCTCCTCTACTTATCGAAAGCACCATGAACTCTGTGGTGTGATCACCCCACTTTTTAGGTAAGAAAACTGGGACTCCCTGGGTCAACAGCGAGGTCACAAGGGACCCCCCCTCCCGAGCTCCACGCCCCGCCCCGCTGCGTTCCGAGACCGCCAGGGACCCGTCCCTCCCGGAACCCTTGCCGGCAGCCCTGGACCAGCCTCCCGGCTTTCCGAGACCGCCAGGGACCCCTCCGGCCCGGAAGCCCGCCAGCAGGTCGCCCCTACTCCAGGCTAGAACAGGGCAGAAGCTTGGCTGCTTTGAAACCGGCTAGGGAGGCGCGCTAGGATACAAGCCCGTTCTAGTCCCCGAGTGCTGTCTCAGGGAAATGAAAACAGACTTCGGGCACCGTGGAGTTTCTGAAGACAGTCGCGGCTCACTGTCCCCCAGTCGGTCCCAAGGTTACCAAACTCCCCAGGGCGGAAGACTCAGAGGGCCGCGAGGCGCCCGCAGACTTCCTTAAGGAGCGCGGCGCCTGGGGCGCCTGGGCTCCGCCCCGCCGCCAGTGATTGGCGCTCCGGGACCGGGACGGGGCTCCTGTCCAGGCAATATAAATATTCATAAGTCGGCCGCCCGGTGATTGGTGCACGGAGACGGGGGCGGAGCCCAGATGCAGCTGTATAAATATTCATGAGCCGGCCGCTGGCGCTCGCGGGCTGAGCCTACAAGTTGAGCGCGGGGCACAATTCCTGCCGCGCCACTAGGCACCGGTGTCTGCGCTGCTTAGGGTCTGGATTTGCTTCAGGGCGCCTGAGGGAAGGGGCTGCTTCGCGAGCGACTGCACCCTGAGCGCGGCGCGGAGCTGACCGGCGGAAAGACCCGGAGGAAGAGGCTCCGAACTCCGGCCCAGGCTGCGCGGCCTTGGGGCGGGCATGAGCCTCCTCCCAGGTGCTGAGAGGGCCCGCGAGGGCTGAGTCGCAGGACTGCGCCGCGGCCCAAACGAAACTCGCTGCGTCCGCGGCGGGAGGGGGCCGGGCGCGCGGGCGATGAGCCGGGGGCGCGCCGCGCCGCGCAAGGGCTGAGCGCGACCCGAGGGCGCGGGCCCCCGACCCCACCCGCCCTTCCCGCCGGGAGCCCCGCGCGCCCCAGCATGGAGTGGAGCTCGCTGCTGGAGGTGACCTCGCTGCTGGCCACCCTCGCGCTGCTGCAGCGTTCCCGCGGTGCGGCGGCCGCCTCGGCCAAGGAGCTGGCGTGCCAGGAGATCACCGTGCCGCTGTGCCGCGGCGTGGGCTATAACTACACCTACATGCCCAACCAGTTCAACCACGACACGCAGGACGAGGCGGGCCTGGAGGTGCACCAGTTCTGGCCGCTCGTGGAGATCCAGTGCTCGCCCGACCTCAAGTTCTTCCTGTGCTCCATGTACACGCCCATCTGCCTGGAGGACTACAAGAAGCCGCTGCCGCCCTGCCGCGCAGTGTGCGAGCGCGCCAAGGCCGGCTGCGCGCCGCTCATGCGCCAGTACGGCTTCGCCTGGCCCGACCGCATGCGCTGCGACCGGCTGCCGGAGCAGGGCAGCCCGGACACGCTGTGCATGGACTACAACCGCAGCGACCCCGCCACGGCCGCGCCCGGCCCGCCGCCCCCACCAGCCGAGCAGCCAGCCTCGGGCAGCGGGCAAGGCCGGGTGCCCGGCGCCCGGGCTCCGCATCGGGGCGGCACAGACGGTGGGAGCACCGGGAGCGCGGGCCGGGGCACTGGGGCGCGCGGTGGCGCCAAGGCCCCCTGCGAGCCTGGGTGCCAGTGCCGCGCGCCCATGGTCAGCGTGTCCAGCGAGCGCCACCCGCTCTACAACCGCGTTAGGACTGGTCAGATCGCCAACTGCGCACTGCCTTGTCACAACCCCTTCTTCAGCCCCGACGAGCGCGCCTTCACCGTCTTCTGGATAGGCCTGTGGTCCGTGCTCTGCTTCGTGTCCACCTTCGCCACAGTATCGACCTTCCTCATCGACATGGAGCGCTTCAAGTACCCTGAGAGGCCCATCATCTTCCTGTCGGCCTGCTACCTCTTCGTGTCGGTTGGCTACCTGGTGCGCCTGGTGGCGGGCCACGAGAAGGTGGCCTGCAGTGGTGGGGGCGCGGGAGCGGGGGGTGCGGGAGCGGGAGCGGGGGGCGCGGCGGGCGGCGCGGGGGCCGCGGGCGCGCGCGGTGAGTACGAGGAGCTGGGCGCTGTGGGGCAGCACGTGCGCTACGAGACCACTGGCCCCGCGCTTTGCACCGTAGTCTTCCTGCTAGTCTACTTCTTCGGCATGGCCAGCTCCATCTGGTGGGTCATCTTGTCGCTCACCTGGTTCCTGGCAGCCGGCATGAAGTGGGGCAACGAGGCCATCGCTGGCTATTCGCAGTACTTCCACCTGGCCGCCTGGCTGGTGCCCAGCGTCAAGTCCATCGCTGTCCTGGCGCTCAGCTCGGTAGACGGTGATCCAGTGGCTGGCATCTGCTACGTGGGCAACCAGAGCCTGGACAACCTGCGGGGCTTCGTGCTGGCGCCGCTGGTCATCTACCTCTTCATCGGCACCATGTTTCTGCTGGCCGGCTTCGTGTCGCTCTTCCGTATCCGCTCGGTCATTAAGCAGCAGGGCGGCCCCACCAAGACGCACAAGCTGGAAAAGCTCATGATCCGCCTGGGGCTCTTTACCGTGCTCTACACTGTGCCCGCCGCCGTCGTGGTCGCCTGCCTATTCTACGAGCAACACAACCGCGCTCGCTGGGAGGCGGCGCACAACTGTCCCTGCCTGCGAGACCTGCAGCCGGATCAGGCGCGCCGGCCGGACTACGCGGTCTTCATGCTCAAGTACTTCATGTGCCTGGTGGTGGGCATCACCTCGGGCGTGTGGGTGTGGTCCGGCAAGACGCTGGAGTCCTGGCGCGCGCTGTGCACGCGCTGCTGCTGGGCCAGCAAGGGCGGCTCGGGGAGCGCCGGGGGATCGGGGCCCGGAGGCGGCGCGGGGCCCGGGGGTGGCGGGGGCTCGCTTTACAGTGACGTCAGCACCGGCCTGACTTGGCGGTCTGGCACTGCCAGCTCGGTGTCTTACCCCAAGCAGATGCCATTGTCCCAGGTCTGAGCGGAGGGGTGGGGGTGGGGGGCAGGGACCCTGAAAGGGCGGAGGTTCCCACCGCGTCACCTTGTTGATTGCTATTAGCATGATAATGAACTCTTAATGGTATCCATTAGCTGGGACCTAAATGACTCGCTCAGAACAAAGTACCTGGCATTGAAGCCTCCCGGCCTCCTCGCCTCCAATGACACTCGGAGCTCCTCCTGGCGGACTGCGCGGTGCTGGGGTCTGCTGCGCTCCAGGTTACCCGGTGCTGAGCTGGAAGCCTCTGCCGCAGCCTTCACCCGAGGGACACCTTTCCTCCCTCTCGACTCTTCCACGTGGACTCATCCTCCCGTTGTACCCTGGAGGAGGGAGGACGGCGACCTAATAGGATTGCACGGTTTTGGGTATTCTTAATGACCAGGCAGATGCCTTAAATAAACAAGATATGTCTTAATTATACACCCTAAGTAAATACGGGTTTCTTACATTAGAGGATGTATTTATATAATTATTTGTTAAATTGTAAAATGTGTAAAATATGTATATATCAAAGATATACATTGTGTACATTTTTTGTAAAAAGTTTAGAGGCTACCCCTGTAAGAACAAATATAAGTATTATATTTTGTCAATAAATGACTTTTGATAAATGATTTAAACATTGCCCGCGCCCCCGCCTCTTCTAAGCTGTCACCTTTACCGTGCTTGCTAAGGGTGCATGGGGAAAATGGATTTCTCTGGTTTGTCATTCTGTACACTGACCTTTAGGCATGGAGAAAATTGCCTGTTAACCCCTAATTCACAGACTGTTAACAAAGTA
Source organism: Octodon degus (assembly GCF_000260255.1). Lineage (NCBI taxonomy): Eukaryota > Metazoa > Chordata > Mammalia > Rodentia > Octodontidae > Octodon > Octodon degus. Next base: position 5,820,929 of record NW_004524720.1, read on the forward strand.
AATATCACTGTGGAACTGGAACCAAAATCGAGATTTTTCACCTTCTCCAAGGATGGTGTTTAAATGGTAGCTCTTTGCTGATACATGAATTACAACTCACTTTAGTTGTGTAAATGGGACTTTTTGCAAAGATAGAAATTCCACATAGTCCTTGTTATTTATCTTGTATGATATCACTAAAAGTTTCAAAACCTCACATTCATATCTCGAGTCTGTGATTTTCAAAGCACCTAGTTTTTCAGGAACTGATCACTGTGTAAGAGTGGAGGTTGATATTCTAAACCAGATAGGCCTGCAGTACAAGTCACTTGACAATCTGGTAGTGGGGCAGGCGCTCTTTAATGGATTAAACTAACGGGTTAACATCTTAATAACCTTCCATGCTTGTGTATACCAAATGTGCTTCTTTTCCTAGAGAAAAAGCTATTGTTCCTCTGTCAAGACTAAGCTAATTTATTTGAGCAGAAGGCTGTTGAATTAGCAGAAGAATGCTTTGGCAATTGTTGAACTTTTTACCTGTCTGCCCAGTGGCTCAGCACATCATTCCTTTAAGTGGAGCTAAATGAATAGGGTTAATCTGTAGGGAACTTGGTCTTTTGAGTTTGAAAAACTTTGATCTTTTCTCCTCTCCAAATGTGCTGTATGGTCTGAAGTTTCTTTCCCCGCTGCCCAGCTCCTCTTGCTGCAGAGCAATTGGCCACCGCGGAGCCTTAAAGTTCTTCCATTAAAGGGCTGTGGGACTTTTACTTTAAAAAGGAGAGAGAGCGAGGGAGAGGAAGACTTGTAACAGTTAGTGAAGACCAGAGGCACAAGTGCGCGCAGCCTTTTAAACAGCTTTTCCCGGCATTGTTAGCCAGCCGGCAGGCAGCTAGGCGTGGGTTGAAGCATTATAGAAAAGGGCTCTGAATGCCCTACAGGTGGTCTGTGCACATAATCCCCCAATTTAAAGCATTTTCCTTTGCTGGACAATTGCATTACAAAACTCCCTTCTTTTTCGCTCCTAATTGAACCAATGAACTATTATAAACTACAAGTTTTTCTTTAAAAAAAAATCTTCAGTGCCTAAATTCTATTGACTAAATTCTGGCAAGTTTTCTGAACTGAACCTTTTAAAGTACCGGAAGTGAAAACTGCTTCGGCAGACATTTCTTTTTGAGATATTTTTATTCCTTATGCTTGTTATTTTGGGGGCAGATTAGCAATAATTTAAAAGTAATTGGTGAGGTTGTGTGTTCAGACTGAAAAGATAGCCCCAGGTTCCTTATTAGCCTGTCAATCACCATAAGAAGTGGGCAGCTACCCTGCTAATGGCAGGGGCATCAATCACTGTGGGGTGGAGGGGACTGGTGGTATGCACTCTCCTTAGCTGTTTGTTCTCTTTATTTTCTTAACAGGAACATTTAATAGTTTTAAAGAAAATCTTTTTAAAAAAATTAATAGGATGAAAATGGCCCCTCTTCTGATCTCTCTCATGCAAGACGTTTTTGAGAAGAGTTTCCTGGCAATGACAGTTTGTAAATTCTTTCCAGCATCCTACTTGGTATTAATTGGGTTTTAAAATTTGAGTATATAATAAGAATGCCTACATTAGCTATCATGCCAATTTTGTTTTGTAAAAAACAAAAATCTTTACCTTGCCAGTGATTGTACTCATTCTGTGTTATAACTTAAGTACCCATAGTGGGCTGTGTGGAACCCACACGGTAACTCAGGTTGTAGTGTGTGTACACTAGCCACCAACCTTACCTGTTCAGTCATAGCACAGAATTTTAAAGACTGGTCTTTACCACATATGGAGGATGGAAGACTGTTGGAAGTCACTAGACAGATAAGAGTTTTCTAATGTGACAGTCTCATTGTTGACATATTTTCAACCATGGGGTACAATGGGAAATGCCTAACTTTAAGCTTTTCACATTCTTAATGCCTCCGTGTATCCTTGTAAAGTGCCGTATTTGATTTCACTTCACTCACTCATTTTAAAAACTGGCTATGGTATGCTAACTGTAAGCAAGAAAAACTTGTCCTGACATTCTGGGGATGCTTTCAGTAAAAATACCTGCACCCATCATCACAGCAGACTGAGTTTAGAGGCTGGTGTTTTGCCTTTAAGGCCAAAATCTGGATTAAAAATTTACCAATACCTAAATGGGGTTTAAAAACATCCAAAATTGATTTCAGGGGTGGGGAAAACAGAGCAAGGTCCCTCTGGGTGCGTTTGTGTTAAGTGATTACATCAAATACCAGGGCATCCCCTATTAGGGGAGTTTCTTTAATTGCTATATGAAACATGTTAGTTTTTGAAACTTTTGTCAAATACTTAGGAGTGGGGAAGTTGTAGTTACTTGTGGCTAAAAGATCAATGTAAATAAAATCTAAGATGGTTAAACCTCTAGCAAAGCCAAAGCTCATTAAAATCACTTGTGGGGTTATGTGGAATACACTCTTTGTGCTTTATAATAAATGCAATTCAAAAGTACCTAAGATGGAAAAGGGGAAGCTTATTTAAAAAATTTTAAGGGCGGACAGTGTCACATGACTTTCTTAACCTGCACTGATTAAGTTTCAGATGTCTGAGATCCTTTTACCCAGGGGAAGGAAGCCAGATTGTCTTGCTTGAAAGAAAAGCATAGAAAGAGAGTCCCTCACAGAGCACAGGATGCCGTTGAAAGTATGGCAGCAAAAGTTCTGCTGAAACACTAATCTCAAATTTGAGGCGTGATCATCTTCCAGTTTGATGCTATGCTGCCCCCTTGTGGTGCCGCAAGGTGCTGGAATCTGCAGGATGCATACGTTCCCTCCTTCAGACTGAGGACCGAGCTTCAGAGCCCACGCCCACAGCCTGGAAGTTATTCATAATTTGGAGTCCTTTCTCTTAAGAAAAAGATCCCAAATTTGTATTTGTTTCAGGCCTCACAAGAAATACCTGGATCACAATCAGATTATTTTCATTAATTTCCGTGGAATTAAGTCTTCAACATAATGGTTATGCTGAAATTATGATGTTAACTGTGTTGAAATCAAAAGATGTATCTCTTTAAAAATTATCTTCTGAGTTACTTTTAGTTGAAGAATTGGATGCTTGCCAAAGTCTGCCATAGTGAATCATTACTGGCAGAGACAATGGATAATAAAGACTGCTTTGAGATGGGATAGTGTTGGTGTGCATAATTAAAGGTACCACTTGGCAGCTTCCCACGTGGATACTGATGAGCTGATTCCAGCATATGCTCCTTGTGCTTCACAGGAGGCAGCTGGGCTGGAAGGGGCACAGTCCACCCAGGATCTAGCCAGGTGTTCAAGGAAACACTTCAAGGAATAGAAACTGCTGTAGCGGACAAGGTTGCCCAAAGGGATAAAGACAAAGCATCTGCTTAGGACCAGAGGAAGGAGGGCAGGAAGGCCAGGGTTTGAAAGACAAGTATGAGTTCAAATGGAGGGCTCCACCACACCATGGATGTACACATCCTGTTTCTGTGAACCTGGGTGGCCAAGGGGATGAAGGAGGGAGGAGACATTGGCCAGGACCAATGGGATCATGAAACTGCTGAGTGAGCAGAGCTGTCCAGAGCCCCCCTTCCTGGCAGTGGCATCACTGCTATGGCCCCTCTGTCTCTCATTGAGAATCGGGACTCCATGTTCCACGTGCTCACCAAGGTACAGAAGGCCCAGCCTCTCATCCCCTCCTCCTACAGGTCAGGAAGCTGAGGCCCAGAGACAAGTGTGTTTGCTGAGGGTCACAGTCAGGAGCAGCTACCAGTCCTGCCTGTCACTCAGTTCCCATTGGTCTTTAATGTTTCCCTGCTCTCCTATGAAACCCCCAGTGCCACTACTCTATGTGCTCACAGTAGACACTCAGATGGTGTCCCCCCAGAGAAAAGGCCCTACTGGAGTGTCCCGAGGGCATGGTGACTCCCCTGGGCAGATTGCCTGCCCAAAGCCAGCACACCAGCTCTCCACATGCACAACAATTTAGTAGTTGCCACATGAGCATTTTCCCAGCTGATGTAAAACACAGGACACAGAGGCTGTGTTCTAGCCCCATGCAGAGCTGCCTGGACCAGAGGGAGGGATGGAGCAACCTGTTATTAATGGAGCTCACACTGGGGAGAGGGGCCAGATGTGGGAAACATCCATGCTGGCCAGCAGAGCCTGGAGTCTTTCAGGGCAGCCTGGGAAGGGTTGGGGAGAAAGTGAGTCTGTGTCAGGAGGCAGAGGCAGAGGGAACAAAGGAGCAGCAGCACCAGCACAGACAGCATCACAGGAAAATGGAGCAGAAGATGCTGATGGTGGTACCGGAACAAACAAGCAACAGAGAAAAATGGAAGAGACAGCCAGCTAGTGTCAAAGTTAAGGCACACCATGTTACAATTTGTATCTAGAAAGCCTCCAAAACTGTATGGGGTCATAGGAGGGGCTTTTCATTGGTGACTGGCTGTAGAGTGTGTGATGCTAGGATTAAGGATGTGATGCTGGTATTAAGGATAGTCTACCCTGAGTGTCCCATCTGAAAGGTGCCACTGGAAGGGATAAAAGGGACAAAAAGAAATCTGTGGAGGTGGCTGCTTCTGCTGCTTCTTCATCACTACTTTGTTGCTTTCCACCTAGCATGAACTGGTTCTCCTCTGCTGTGCCACCCGGCCTGGGGCCAGCCAACTGTGACTGAAACTTCTGCAAACCGTGAGCCAAAATAAGCTTTTCCTCCTTTAACTTTGGGTGTGAGGTGTTTTGTCTCAGCACTAAGGAAACAAAAACATTTGCAGTTAAGCAACTGCTATGGTTTCTGTCTAGGTGTCCCCCCAAAGCCTCATGCAGTCTTGGGGCAGCTTCTGGAGTTTGTGATTGATTACTGTGGGTGTGGATGCTGCCTGCCCTGAGGCAGGTAATTTGCATTACAATGTAAGGTGGGAAGAGAAGCCAGCTGCCTGAGCTGCTGCTACCCCTCCCTTGTGCTCTTGCTCTTTGCTGCCGCCATGAAAGGTTGCCCTCTGCTATGTGCTGCTCTGAGTTGGACCCAGCTGAGTATGGACTTAAACCTCCAGTAACTGTGAGCTAAATAAACCTTTCCTTTCTTCATTTTGAGTGTCGGGTATTTGTCCCAGCAACGAGAGAAGAGTAACTAAGACAGCAACCAAGTTTGAGTAGTTTTCAAACCGCCGGGACAACAATGAATGAGAGAGGAGAAATGTACCTATTGATGTCACCATATTCATACTTTAGAGAATCATGCACTAAATTAAATGAGAAAACAATTAGCACTAATTTCTCCATAACACCTAGTTCTAAATACCTAACTTCCTGGGTCGGTGAAATACTTCAGTGGACTAAAGCGCCTGCTTAGGCAAGCGTAGGCAAGCGAAGGGACCGTGGTCTACTCTACGGCACCACATGCAGCGTCAGCCCTACCCCCAGGGTGGGCTGAGCCAACCAGAGTTTGAGCGTGGTGGCGCACGCCAGTGATCCCAGAGCTGGAGAGGCTGCAAATAGGAGAATCACGGTGAGTCAGAACTGCATAGTGAGACCCTGCAACAACCAAATACATTAAAAAAAAAAAAAAAATCTAACTCCCAGTAGCAATTCTCATCCCTACATATATATTAGGAGTACTTAGGAGCTTGTTTGTTTGTTTAAATGCCAACATCCAAGCCGCACTCCAGCTACTGTCATCCACTTGACTACTGTCCTTGGACATGGCATTAGGATAGTGGGGGGAGGGTGTCCCGGAAGGGTAGTTACAATAGCATTCAGAAAGATGCAGGAGCGCCCCCACCTGGTATGAAGGGAGAACTGCGTGCTTTGTTGATTTCATTATAGAGAGCAGTTTGGGGGGATCCCGCTTTTTCTCCTGGGAAGAAAGAACCCAGAATTGCGTGTGCAGGGTACCCAGTTTGCTGTTTGTAGTGTCTTTGAAACCAGAAATAAAACCTAACCTGTATGTTGATGTATTAGTTAGAAAGATAATTAAATGTCTTCTTTTTGTTCAGTGCCTATTTTTTTATTAAGTAGGCAGGTGATGAAGCCCTGCCTGCAGTGCCCTAGGTTTGGCACAACTTCTGGGGAAGCAGGGTCTGCACTGGCAGCAGAGAGGATGATGAATAGGTGCAGATGTGTTGTCGCCACCTTTAGAAGGAACTGAAATCTGTCTTACTAAATGCTACTAAACATCTAGAGTTAGAAGGCTTGAACCTAGGCCTCCACAGTAAGCTACATTCCCAGGTCTGTTTATTATTTACTTTTTAATTTAAGCCAGGGTCTCATCAAATCTCCCAGGCTGAGCTTGAACTTTCCATCCTCCTGTCTCAGCCTCACAGAGTGGTGTGATTACAGGCATGAGCCACAAAGTCTGAGTAGAATCACAAGGTAACTTTCATACAGTGCAAAAATCTGTCTCTGAGCATTATGAAAGAAGTCATGGGAGCCGGGGAGATGGCTTAGTAGAATAAGTGCTTCCCTGGCAAGCACAAGGGCCTGAGTTCAATCCCCAGTTTAAAAAAAAAAAAAAAAAAAAAAAAAAAAAAGACCGAAAAGAAAAAAAAAAAGAAAGAAAGAAATCATGAATCCTTAATCACAGATCCAGAAAGTGCTAAGCACAGAGTCTCATGCCCATAATTCCAGTACTCTGGAAGACTGAGGCAGAAGGACACAAATTCAAACCCAGCCTGAGCAGTTTAGTGATTTTTCCAGATGCATCTCAAAATTGAAGTCAGGCAATTTGAGGCCAGCCTGGGCTACAACTTGAGCTCAAGGCCATCCTGAACTACACAGTGAAACCTGTCTTCAAAAAGACAAAAAAGAAATTGGAGCACTTGGGGATGTAGCACAGTGCAAAGGCCAAATAGTTCAATCCAAAGTGCTAAAGGGGAAAAAAAAATGTGAGACCGAAATTCAACTGCAAGCAAACTCTGAGATTTCCCTGATGCTGTGTAACATCTTGTATTTTGGAGAAGTGATTACTATGGTTTACAACTTAACTATCCCTGGAGGCACATGTGTTGAATGAGGGCTTGGTCCCCAGTGTGTGCTCCTGAGAGGTGGTGGCACCCTTAAGAAGTGGGTCCTATTCAAAGCTTTCAGGACTTCAGTGGGCTCCATTGAGGGTACTGGGGTCCCCAGCCCCTCATTCTTCCTCTCTCTCACTTCCTGTCCATAGGAGTGGTCTTATTCCACCATCCCTTTCCAATACACTGTGCGCTGTCTGTCTCCACTGGTTGATAGTAAGGTACTCAGCCTCTCTGTCTGGCTCCATCCTCTGAAAAATGAAGCTCACATCACACCACTGTGTAGGGCTGTTGTGAAGATTAAACTGTAATACCAATAGCAATGCATAGAATGGAGCCTGACTAGAGCAGCGGGTAAAAAGCTTGTTTCATCATGCAAATCTGTCTGTGTGCATTTTTGTCCTGTTTATTCATTTTATCATGATTTCTAGAACAAGCAGCACAAAGTTTAGCATTCCAACCATTTTTCAGTTTACAGTTCTGTAGGGTTGGGTGTAGCTACATTTTTGTTAAACAGTTCACTAGCACTTTTTTGTATTGTAGAACTGAAACTCCATACCCATTAAACAGCTGCTTTTCATTCCTGTCCCCTTCCCATGACTCCTGGCCTCCTCCATCCCACTTCCTGCACCTACAACTTTGGCTAGAGTAGAATGTACCTCATATAAGTGGGTCATGCTGTATTCATCTTTTTGTGACTTCTGTATTTTGCTTAGCATATTGTCAAGCTCCACACATGCTGTAGTATGTCCCAATGTACATCCTTTTTAGGACTAAGTATTATAGCACATTTTATTTATCTTGTCATCTCTGGTTGGGCACTTGGCTTGCTACTGCCTCTTGGTTATCGTAAAGACTGCAACTATCATTATGGCAGTGATTTGTAGTTTATTTATGGCTATACACTTAGGAAATTGGAACAGAGAAGTTTATCCCTTGGCTTCATCTAGTCCCTAATTGCTACATGTGCCCATCCACCGATGACTCATCCAGCATCCAATGACACATGGATCCATGCATTTTTACCCATTACACTCCTTAATGTCCGCACCAGAATAAGAAAAGCTGTACTGTAATAATAGCAAACTACTCTAAAATCTCAGCCACTTGACCTAACAGAAAATGATTTCTCATTTAACACACTACCCAGCAGGTGTCAACAGTGATTCTAGTCACCATGGGCACCCAAAAATGTAGGTTGACAAAAGCTTGATGTTGGCATGTGCTTCCGTGATCCCTGCATCAGTAGTAATGAATGCATCAATTTGTGCACTTATTCTCAAGGTTTCTGCTTGGAAATGACACCTGTCATCTCTATATCCGTTGATGGCCAAAGCAAGTCATCTAGCAGTATGGCGCAGGGAGGTAATTCTAGCATTTGCCCAGAACAAGCAAAACTAACAGGGCCTGTGGAGTGGCATGAAAGCCGACCACAAGCCCCCACACTCTGTATAACCCCATGTCCTCTCTTTCTGCCACAGCTGCTTCTGCTCTCTGCTGCCCACAGCAAAGGGAAATGTGCAAAGATCTAGACTGCAGCCTGAGTGTGCTCTGCCTTGGCCCTCCATTGGCCTGTGGTCTTGATAACTTTTCTGAAACTGATTGGCCTCACCCTTGAAATGAAAATGATAATTATTGCCCTGCCCTTACCACATACTTCTTTTGAAACACAAATGGCACACTGAAGCCCGAAAGTGAATTTTACAATATTATTTACAAAAAGGAAGGAAATCCAAGATACTATTCTCCTTAGTGACATACTTCTTTCCTTTGTAGTGTTCATAATGACGAACTGTCAGTGATTTAATCTCAAGAGAAAAGTTTTCGACTGATTTTTTCAAAAATTGTGTTGTTGTACAACATGTAATCAATGCAGAGCTGTTAAGAACCTACCCCACACAGAACTGGGCAGCAATCCTGTGTCCATAATCACTACGCTAGGACAAGGCATTCGGAGAACCACATTCAGCTATGACAGTTTCTTCACATGAAACTCACCAAACCATGGGAGAAATGAACACCAAGTGAAATTAAACAGTGAGTGAGAGAAGTGAAAAAGAACAGACAAGAAATATTATGATAAGAAAAGCTTAGAGGAAACAAAAAAAAAAGCTCTTAATCACCAAAATTCTATAGCCACGTAAGCAATAATTCATCCATATATAATTTCCATACTTCAGGCATGATATTCTATATGCTAGAAAACTTCATCAGTTTCATGCTGGAAATTTGGATTTCATATGAAGAAAATGACTAAGTTTGAAACACTTTTGGCTTAAAATGATTCACATACTCTTAAGATTAACAGAACCTTACACTCTATTATGATTTTGTACATTTGGACTTCAAATTCTCGAAGGATTTAGCAGTTTGAGAGCAAAGACTGGATTTTTCCAAATCACACAGAAGCTTTTAAATCCAAGTTGAGTCTAATTAAAGGATGAATGTGGTGAATTCCATAAAACCTTCCAACACAGTCGTGTTGTGCCAACTGCAGAAGGATTAGTGCTAGACTAACACAGATTTTTCCAGATTCCATGAAGAAAGGCTAAGTCTGGAGTCAGTCAACAATTCTTTTTGAGGCCCCTAGACTCACTGGTTTAGCTTTGCTGTAAACTGTTAGTTAACTAATGTGAGGAGTGTCAAGGTAACAACAAAAGATGCTAATTCCAGTTGGATTTCAGTGGTGTTATTTGCCTAGCATAATTAAGACTTTACCAAAGCAGCCTAAATGTCAATCCACCTTCCTATTCATGTGATTCCTGAAATCTCCACCTTGAGTTTCTGCCTCTAAGGTACTTGCCTCCCTGCTCTCCACCCACAGGAGCCTGTTGGGGGCTCCCTGCCAACCAGGGAATGGAAACCCACTTGAACAGTGGGTGAGGTGCGTCTTTGGAGTCCCTCCCCATCTTTCTGGGTCCTTATGGGTGACTTCCATATCTCTTTCTCAGGTACTCAGCTCCATCCCACAATCTTTTACTGACATGGAAGCTTATCACAAGTCTCTTTGCTGGCCAAACCCTTCTAGACCCAAAAGGAGACCTGGCAGGTAGCTCAGTGGTCTAAGTGACTGCCTGGCAAGCACAAGAACCCAGGTTTGATCCCCAGTACTGCATGCTATGCCAGCTCCGGAACCCCGGTAGTGCCAAGCCAGCCACCAAAACTGGGTGTGATGGTGCATGCCTGTAATCCCAACACTGGGGAGGCTGAGACAGGAGGATAGCCACAAGTCTGAGATGCATAATGAGATCCTATACTAAATAAATAAATACTTTTTAGAAAAGACTCAAAAGAAATAGAGCACATGTCCTGTCCATATTAAGTGTTCCATGAGGTATAAAAATATAATAAAAACTGGGAATGGGGATGCATGACTATAATCCCAGCACTTAGGAGGGTGAGGCAGGAAAATCATCAAGGTTAAGTCCTACCTAGGCAGTTTATTGAGAACCCATCTAAAAATAAATAAAGGCCTAGGGATGCAGCTCAGTGTAAAGATCATGGGAGACTCTCTCTCTCTCTCTCTCTCTCTCTCTCTCTCTCTCTCTCTCTGAATTACATATATATGAGCATACCTCATACTGACACAAAGGAGTCTCTGTTGAATCTCTGATGGTCCCACTTAGCGTTCTAACACTGGTGCTATCAGTTTAGCCCTTCAGGTCTGTGTGACCCATGTGCACACGAAGCCATCATTCCCCTGCAGCCCTTAATATTCAAAGACACAGATTCCAGCACACATCCTGTCCTACCTCTGCATATCCAGCTCCAGTTCAAAATGGGAGGCCCTTAAACTCTTTCATGTCTTCTGGTCTGGTGTTTGTCCCTGACTTCCCTAAGTAGCAGGAGGTGTTCATCCTTCAACTCTCAGCATCACTTACACAAATGATCTTTGTGGCTCCATTCTCCTCTCTCTCTCTCTCTCTCTCTCTCTCTCTCTCTCTCTCTCTCTCTCTCTCTCTCCTCTTTCTCTCTCTCTTTCTCTCTTCCTTCTTGTCTCTTTAGTACCAAATACTTCTCTCCATTCACCCAAGAAGTCCAGGGCATTCCCATATTTCCTTCTCCTCCTTTTCCTCCTCTTCCTTCTCCTCCTCCTCTGGTCATAATCATTTCTGTAATCCATCATGCTCAACACAGAATAGTGGCCCCATACAGGGAGCCTTTCTTCTCAGTGCTTCTGAATTTTTAAAAGCTTCCCAAGCTTGAAGACTTACTTCAAAACCTAAGTCTTTCATTGGTAATTTGAAATATCAGTCATAGATGAGCCCTGCCCACCTAGAAAAATTGTAAGAATTGTGGAAACATCATTTCACACCCCTATTTTAATGGCATGTTAGATTAAGGTTTATATCACTTTGATATTCAAATTGTATACAAAGGCTAAAGTTGCCTGTACCCAGAGCAGACAAACTGAGTGCAAACTGACTATTTCTGATAAAGGGTCCAAATGCAAACAAACTTGTAAACACCTGATAGGAAAAGAAGTGTGTAGTAGGAGTTTATCAAACAGCTTGAAATCCTCTTCTGAATAAAAATGAGCAGTTGCCAAAGATATTATCTCCTGTATCCCTGCTCCTAGATTACAGGAGTTGGGAAAGCGCCTTGCGTAAAACAAGAGTTGATTACAGGACAAGTGTTTTACAAAAGACAAAAGTTTGCAGGAGTTGTTGGGGTATGAAATCAGACACGTATATAGGCCTTGCTTTATTTGGTCTTAACCATCCAGCAGAAAAGTATATAAACAAGGTACAAAAAGTAAAGCTGTATTAATATGCTGACCTGTAAAAGGCTCAAGTCAACAACTTCTGACATTTCCAGTCCTACAGATAACCCACTACTATTATGAACTACAGACCTAATTTTTAAATCAGACCCAATCTCCCCCATTTTCCTCTACTGTATGACTGTGAAAAGATTATCAGTGAGCCTCAGTTTCCTGTTCTGCAAAATCATACCCATGGGGCTAATTAGAAATGCCCAGTTAGCACCTTCCTCCTCTAGCAGAAGGACATCAGGTGACCTCTCTTGTGAGTCCTGGTCAGCTCCCTTCCCAGTTCATCCTAGCAGCAATGCTGGGCCTCAGTCCTCATTCCCCACCCCAGGCCCTAATGACACCCCCCCCAACTCGCACAGGTGTCTTCATTTGCTCCACCTTTTCCCTCTTCTGGTCTCACACACTTCTCTCTTCTGCTCATAGCCAGTCCCTCACCCGTGGTCACCATGCAATCCTCTGTCAACTCCAAGAACTTCCCTGTTATCCTGGCCTGCGACTTTCACATGTCCCATGCTCAGCCTTTGCCCCACATGCTTTAAATTTTCCCTATATGAAAATAAGTTACTGAAATATTCTCTATTGAACCCTTGTCCGGTTCCCAGCACCACCCTGTGTGGCAGTGGGAAGCACGGAATTGACAGAACCATCCCTGAACAGTTTCTGTACACTGTGTCACCACAGTATCGTACTTATCTGCTGGAGTGCTACAACAGACTAAGTTAGAGGATCCAAGCAAGCCACAAGCTCTGCCTGGCACACAAGAAGTCCTGGTTAAGTGTCTGCCCCTGATAAACAATACAGAATGTTGTGCAGGAAGTTGGGGGACAGGTATATGGAGAATAGGAAAGGTTGAAAATGGTTGCTGGAAACATGAAAATAAACTAGAGAAATATGGCATGGCTAGGACAGAGTTAAGGACCTAACTGGAGGCCACCAAATTATAATGGGACTAATTTCAATGGTTGAGCTATTTTCTCCAGAAAGGATAGCTACCAGCAGGCCCACAAGCCACTCCCAGCCTCCTCCCTTTTCCACTATTGCGTGCACGGTTCCTGACCACATTGCCTATTTGTGTCTGGTGAATAAAGCTGGGAATGAGATAGGTTAGCATGTTGTAATTTAAACGTATTTCCAGAGAAAAGTAAATGTGATCTGATAAAAATGCAATGTGGCCACAACAGAAAAAAGTGGAATGAGGATAGGACTATTTGAAAAGAAAAGAACAGATTTAACAACAGCTCAAGACTGTAAAAGAAATGTTGGGTAAATCAGTAGCTTCTTGCTCTGTCAACCAAGCAGTCCTGGGGCTCACCAGGGCATGGACGAACCTCTATGCTCTCAGAGTTTCGGGGTAAAAACCAGTGTGGGGCCAGAAGAGGACTCACAGGGCCATGGAGGTAGCTCGGTGGTCTAAACACCTGTCTGGTAAGCTCAAGGATCCAGGTTCGATCCTTGGTACCACATGTCATGCCAGCCCTGCACTGTGCTGGCCAATGAAACCAGGCATTTGTGCACACCCACAATCCCAGTGCTAGGGAGGCTGAGACAGGAGACTCACTTGTGAATTCAAGCTGTGTAGTGAGATCCTGTACCAAATAAATAAATATATAAATATTTCTTTAAAAAAAATAGAAGAGGACACACAGAACAGAAAAGTAAGAGTTGTATAGAAACATGGGAGCAAAGAACTTGGAGACTCAGCTACGCTGGCTTGACTGGCTTCTTTCCTATAAGGTCTGTTTCCCAAACTGAAAAACAGGGAACGACACTGAAAATCCACTCCCTGAGGAGGAATGTAGGAATCTTAATAGCTTTGCTGATATCACCTGCTTTCCTGCCCCTTGAGATTGCCTGGAACAGAAGTAAGGCAGTAAGGCACTGGGCCAGAATGCCTGGGACAATACCATACCTTTGGATTAATTGCTTCCAAATCTGTCTGAAGGCAAACTCATCATCAAGCTCTGGTCTAGTAAGACCCATTTCCTACTAGCCATCTTCTAAACACTCTTGAGGCAGTACAACCTTGGCTCTTCTAAACTACAATGTATGGGCATCCACCATTTGGATGAACATGATCCAGCAAAGCAAGCCTGGTTTCTTGCCTTATCCCCAACCCAACTAATGACTGGTCATGTAGATTCCACACCTTCTGAAGATCCGTGTCCTCCACATCCTTCCTTTTCAGAATCCCAGTTTGCAAGGTGTAGATGAATCTTCATGCTCCAGCATTCATCCTGGGATTAGGATGAACAGCCAGGGAATACAGCAAGACTATCTTTTAGCTAAAGCATTTGGGAATCTTGGCTGAAAAAGTAGAACCGGGTTTCTGAAATTCATCTGCACAAAAATTTTTTCTGGAAAGGGATTTCCTCAAGCATAGAGGAAAACCATGTTTGAAATAAATACAAAATGGAAAGTACCTGAGGATACCAAACTGATCAACATCCATTAAAATGTGGCCCGTTAAACCCTGGTTGATTACTAAAATACAGTTAACGTCCTGCGCCAATGACTCAGGTAATATGCCCATACGAGACTGCACTGCAGCTTAGTGGGGCAGCCCACACATCCCACCTACTGAAGAGAGGCCAGAGGTCACTATATAAAATGTAAACACTACATAAAACACATCAGAGAGAAATGCCATTTTCCATGCTGTCACTTCAATGCTCAGCCCATAAAGCTCTGGTACCAGCACAAGTAGTCCACAGCTGGTGGAGAGGGGCTTAGTGATCAGTTGAGAATGACTGTGAGCCTCACAAAACACATCTGAAAGCTAATCTCAGAAAATAATCCAAAGCTTGAGAAAAGGCTTGCTCATTGCTGCTATGCTATTTTCTAATATCAAAAATTAAAAGCATTTTGTTCGATGACAACCTCAGTATTTAATGCCTCAGTTGGAGGGTTAGTAGTGGTAGGAAATGAAGACTGGAAACCATAAAAAATTCCTGTGAATTTCTGGGGTTTTACCCAGCAGAATGTGAGTAATCCACACAAGAGTAAATCTTAAAGCCCCAAATACTAAAAATATAAACACTACTATGTAACGGAGGGCTCCATGGGGCCATTATTTCACAATTTCTGCATTCTAATATTTCTATTATAATTTTTGACTTCAAAAATGTTTGCCAATCTACTTTGCAATTAAACATTGTTATGGCTTGTGTCTAGATGGCCCCCTGCCCAAGCCTCATGTGCTCACAGGTGGGGCCCTTCAGAGCTGACTGGACCTAAGGCATGTGGTACTAGCATTAGGGCTTAGCGTAGTTCTGGATGTGGAAAATAGGAAGGTCCCACCTGGCCGTAAGTGGCACCACCCAAAAGGTTTACAGACTTGATGGGATAAAAGAGAAAGGGAGGCTTGTTTTGCTGTTGCTGCTGCTGTTGCTGCTGCTGCTGCTGCTGCTGCTGCTGCTGCTGCTGCTGCTGCTGCTGCTGCTGCTGCTGCTGCTGCTGCTGACTGTTTTGCCTCTGCCATGTCCTTGAGCCATGCTGCCCTGCCTTGGAACCAGCCAACTAAGAATTGAAACCTCTTCAAACTAAGCTGAAATAAAACCTTTCCTCCTTTAACTTGTAGGTGTCAGGTATTTTCTCCTAGCAGTGATAAAAATAACTAGGACAAACATCAATTCCAGTCTTATCCTATAGGTCTCCCATAATCCTCTCCTATTGCCTCCAATATCACAATGAAAGACTTATTTTAGAGATCGGGGTGCAGCTCGGTGGTAGAGCATTTGCCTGGCATGTGGAATGCCCTGAATTCTATTCTCAGTACAGGAAGGCAGGAAGGCAGGAAGAGAGGAAAGGAAGAGAGAGACAGGGAAGGAAAGAAAGAAAGAAAGAAAGAAAGAGAGAGAGAGAGAGAGAGAGAGAGAGAGAGAGAGAGAGAGAGAGAGAGAGAGAGAGAGAGAGGAAGGAAGGAAGGAAGGAAGGAAGGAAGGAAGGAAGGAAGGAAGGAAAGAAGGAAGGAAGAGAAGAAGGGAGGAAGGGAAGGGCCCACTCCACTGGAACCCTGGGGCCTTTGTTAATTTGCTCCTAGAAAGCACACTCAGCAGGCATGGTGAACCATCATCACTCCCTAACTGCCTTCAAGAGGCAGCCTAGAGCTACAAATAGAACCAAAGCCAGCTAGGAAGGAGAACCTTGGCCACCAATAGTCAGATTGCTGTAGGGAGCCATCCTGGACCTCCATTTCCTTGGATGTAAGATAAGCCATGTTCCCTGGCGCATTCCACCCTGCTGATTACGGTGCTGGGCGAGTGAGTTCAAGGTCTCCTATGGGATGCGCTTAGGTGAGTGGCTGTGTCAGCTTCACAGTACTGTAACAAAATGTCCTACTCTGCCCACTTAAGGAAGCAAAAAGAGGTGTACCTTGGCTCATAGTTCTGGGAGTGCAAGCCCAGTTTTCAGTTTCTGGTGAGGACCTCAGGTGGCAATGGTGGACAAGCACTACAGAGCACAGTGCTCCCACCTCTAATCAAGAAACTGAAAGAAAGACTGAGACTGGGGTGTCTCACATTTCTTTATGAGGGTGCAGCCCCAGTGGCCCCAGAAGGCCCCTCCCCCTGTGGGGCACAGCGCCTCCCAGGACCATCACCCTGGGGGCCAAGCCTTTGTAGGCCACTCAGCAGAAACACAGAGGAGCCACAGTTGTCCCAGTCAGCAAGGGAACGTGTGCTGAGGAAGGACAACCCAGCAGAGCCAACAGGCGTGGGTGAAGTAGGTGCACCAAAGGTGCAGCTTCCTCCGGTTCCCCACTCAGGAGTGAAGGCCCCTGATACCCTTACTGTATGCAGGAGATTTCGCTGTTCAGCTCAGTGATGATTCACTTATAGAATACCGAAAGTTTATGGTAAAGTATTCAAATCTTGCTAATCAAGGGCTGCCCAGATAGCTCAGCAGACTAAAGCACCTGCTTGGGCAAGTGTAGGGAACCAGGTTTTAACCCCCATGCCATGATAGCCCCGCCCCGGCACGTGCTGAGATGACGATTGAGACTGGGCATAGTGGTACGTGACTGTAACCTCAGTGCTTGGAAGGCTGAAAACAGGAGGATCATTGAGTCCGATATGTGTAGTGAGACCCATAGACCCTGAACTAAATACATTTTTTAAAAAGTAAAAAAAAATCTTGCTAATCATTCTATTATATATAGTCTTGTGGCTAAACAACACCAGGTATATAAAGTATTCTCAATAAACACATAATGAATCATTTTAATATGTAATATTTTACTTCTACAGAAGTAAAATCTCCTTTTATCTAACATTAGCAGCAAATATCATATTTCTAGGTCCAGGAATGGTACCTTTTATAATAGATGAGAAAATACACATAAACCAACATGTCAAGGTCCTTAACTAATTAGAGCACAAAAGTGTTTCCTTGTCCCTTAACTGTGAGTCTTAATCTCTGTCTTAACTTTTCTCTGAAGATTCCCCTGGGCACACAAGCTATGATGAACTTGCTTTATCATAAAGCATTTTTATTTCTTTCTAATGGTCACTCCCACAAATTTCTCCATAGGATTACTGAATTTTCATTTTTTTAAAATTATTTATTTATTGATTTGTGTGTGTGTGTGTGTGTGTGTGTGTGTGTGTGTGTGTGTCCAGCTCAGCCCACCAGGGGGCGCAGCTGGCTGGCATGTGGTGCTGGGGGATTGAACCGTGGACCCTGTGCTTTGCTAAGCTTGTTTTAAGTAGGTGCTTTAGACCACTGAGCCATCTCACCAGCCCCGAATTTTCATTTCTAAAAGAAATAGCATGGGGTATACTTAGCATAAACTTTAAAAATGCCCTAGGCTTTTGTCAGATCAAATATGCCAGGTGAGGAAGACCAATTTGTAGGCTTTTAATTGCTTCTCAAATAACATTTCTGAGATCAAAAGCATTTTAACCTTCTAAAGTGTGAAAAAAAGAAAGATTCTCATATGTAAAAGAACACATTATTTTGTAAACCAAGGGTGATAACCTTACACACTTTGCAGATCACTTTCCCGACAAAGGTATGAGGGGGTTTGGTCGCCTCAGTAAAAAGCTGGAAGGCAGAGTCTTAAAGGAGGAAGAGCAACTTAGGTCACAGGAGCCCAGCCCTGCGCGGCTTCCCAAGCACTCTCACTGCAGGGCTTAGAACGTCTGCGCTTCCTTACAAACCTTCACCTCAAGCCAAACTTCACAGATTGCAGCCTGATCATGTGAAAAACCAGGGAAAGGGACAAGCAGGTATTAAGCTAAAATAAAGAAAATGAATCAAAACTTTTATTAGGGAAATTCTATCCTCTCTAAGAGGACAGATTGTTGTCTTGTTAAATCATCTCCTTCTCTTGAGACAAAACTGTTCACAATTTTATCATCCCATCATGTCTCACCCACTCTGTTCTCCAAAGTAACTTAATAGAATTCCCAGACCTACTACTAAGAATCCTTAAAGTTGTTTTGTCTGGGTAGAAGTAAGAGGAGAGAATGTAAAGAACAACCAAAACATAACATGTAAATATGATCAAGGGAGAATACCATGAAAAATTTGAATTTTCCTTCACTGCTTAGAAATATTGCATCTGAAATATGGTCGAAGAGAGGCCTCTGCTGGTGAGTTTGGAAATAGGACAAGAGGGTGTTTCTAAGTCGCTGGCCCTCTTCTGCCCTAAGAAAGATGTTCTTACCAATCCCTGGAGGGACACATTTGCAGTGATCATCAGGCACCCATGATTTCACAGCCCAAACCACCTCCTGAGGACACGCAGTTGTGTCCTGTCCTAAGGTTCCCAGCAGTCCGCAAACTAAGGCAGACTACCAAGTTTAGGACCAAACATGCTACTTTATGAACTTAGTTCCAAGGATATGAAATCTTATTTTTTTCAGCCTGTCAAAAGACATATACACGGCCAGAATGAAAGATGAAAGAGCCTGCTAGAGGCTGGAGAGAAAAGAACTGGTCCAGAGACAGGTAGGAAAGTGAGGAGCCTCTCTCTCCTTCTTAGGACAGCCAGGCACACTTGGCCATGTGCTTCTCTTTTCTTTCCACCCAGGGAAGGAGAAACTTAAAAAAAAAAAAAAAAAAAAAAAAAAAACAACCACAACAACAACAACAACTAAACTCAGGCCTTTTTATTCAGTGCTAGGAATCAAACACAGGATCTCATACACACTAGGCAAGTGCCTGCAGCCCTTATTTACTTTTGATTTCCCAGATTCCCCATGAAACACATTTATCTGGGTTCAGCTTATGAGTTGATTTAGTCCTAGAGCACTTGTGGCTCTGCTGTGTGCCACTCCAGCTGTCTCTGTAAAGCCAAGGGCAGAGGCGGCCCTCAAGTTTCAAGCTCCCCAAGGAAAGGATTGCTTTGTAATTGGCAGGAGAGAGGACAAGGCACACACACATGGACATTCGTGCTTCAAATGCGGGGCAGGGCTCCATTTCCTTCCTGAGAAACATGTACCCCACAGCACAACCAAAACACAGGTGGCAGCATTCACCAGATTCTGCTACTAGCTGCTTCCTGGCATCGGCAGGAAGTTGCAGGTAGGAGGCATTCTCAGCACAGAACCTCAGCAAGTCCGTGGCAGAAAGTGAGGATGCCCCCCACCCCCACCAGCATGAAAGCATCACTCACCTCATTACTCCTTGCCTGAAACTAAATTTATACCCTGCAAATTTAAAAGTGGATCTCAGCATAGATTGTAACATCCTATTAAAGGGCTGGGGGCTGCATTTATTAATTTCATAAACACTACCTTTTTTGACTAAGCACAAACTGCTTTATTCACATAATCCCACTAAGCCTCATGATCTCTTTCCCTTTTGTCTCTGCAGGTAACCAGCTGTGCATGCTGGTTTAGAGTCTGGATATCCCAGTGGGGTTGGGTTCTGTCACTACCAGACACCTTAGAGCCTTCTGTTCACTGATCTGGGAAGAGAGTTGTGAGTTAAAGTCCCCAGAAAGTTACACAGTTTCTCATGAGCCCTTTGTACTGTGCAAAACCCAAAAAGCTAAGTGAAAGCACATGTGGACATGCGCGCGCGCACACACACACACACACACACACACACACATAAACTACAGTCTCTTTTCAATGTACATGACAAATTAAGAAGATAGTTCCATTGACAAGATAGCTCAGCCATCTAGAGAAGGTGCAAGGGACTGTGGTTGGATCCCCGCCACCACATGCCATGCCAGCCCTGCCCTCATGGTGGGCTGAACCAGCTCCCTCCCCAAAAAAAGTTATGGGCTGGCCAGGTAGCTCAGTGGACTAAAGCATCTGCCTAGGTGGGCACAGGGACCAAGGTTTGATCCCCAGCATGCCATGCTGGCCCTGCCCCCTGGGTGCATTGAGACGGCAACTGAGACTGGGTGTGGTGGTGTGCCCCTGTAATCCCAGGGTTTAGGAGACTGCAAATAGGAGGATCATTATGAATCTGATCTGTATAATGAGACCCTGTCAACCCTGTACTAAACATATTTTTAAAAAAGAAGATAGTCCCAAGGTATAAGCAGTCTGTTGAATAAGCAATACAGGAAAAAAAAAAAAATAGAATGCATGAAACAGATCCAAAGTGAAATACAGGAATTTAAAACCTCTATCACAATCTGGCAAAACCGTTTGAATAAAAGTGAAAATAGAATTTCAGATCTTAAAGACACCATTGCAGCTAGTGAAAAAATAATTCAATACCTACAAAATGATGCAAATATTAACAATGTGAGACTGATAGGCATCAATGGGAAGGAAGGAATCAATACAAATGACATAAAAAAATATGATGGAAGTAATAGCAGAAAACTTCCTAAATATGGGGAAACTATCTGACATTCAGGTAACTGAAGCATATAGAACTCCAAATAACATCCACTCAATTAAAACCACACCCAGATATATAATAATCAAGATCTCAGAAATTCAGCAGAGGAACAGTATACTAAAAGCCACTAAAGA
The DNA here is from genome assembly GCF_000260255.1 of Octodon degus. NCBI lineage: Eukaryota > Metazoa > Chordata > Mammalia > Rodentia > Octodontidae > Octodon > Octodon degus. Next base: position 5,841,640 of record NW_004524720.1, read on the forward strand.
AAAGAAACCAAGGTATAAGCAGTCTGAGTACTAACCCCAATTCAATTTGTTCTATTCTCTTTGTCTGTTCTGGTGCCAGAGGAAATGCCACTAGATATGCTTAGTGTAAAATGAAATAAAGCCAGAGGTATTCTCTGATTAGATACTCCATTCAAGGGCCTGATTTAGTGTTTTTGCTTAGTATCTTCTAGGAAATCCATATGCCGGTCCCCAGAATTGATTAAAATCTTCTTATAGGATAGATATCCCAAAAAAGTTCTGTCTGAGACAAACACTGGCTAATGTTCTCCCAGATTTTCTTTCCTACTCCTCGGCCATCTTTCTCAGCCTTCCTTGTAGCTGAAATTGAGTGTAGGCAGAAAACATGGCTACATCTACCCTCTATGGACCTGATCTATGCCCTTCTGGGTACAGGAGCCCCTAGCTGGAGAGGCCTTGAGTCACTCCTGGGGCAGTGCCACTCTCTGTCATGGGCACCTCCTTTGTGTTGTCTAAAATATCTGCGCTGGGCCGGAGAGATGGCTCAGTAGAATAAGCGCTTGCCTGGCAAGTGCAAGGGTCTGAGTTAAATCCCCAGTTCTGCAAAAAATAAATAAATAAATAAATAAATAAATAAATAAATAAAATAGAACATCTGCGCTGGTGGCCAAGGCTGGAGCTCACTTGTTAGAGCAACTACAAGGATCTTGACTTGTGCAGCCCACCCTGGACCACAGGGCACTTGGTAGCTCTGTGGGAGGAGCAAGGACACCCAACCCTTCTTTATTTTTCTAGTGTTGAACACATTTGAAATCTTGAAAAGGAGAGCTGCATGATTCTCTGCTTTTCTTTTAACCTTTTGAGTACAATATAAATTCTTTCCCCCTTTCTCTTGACTGTTAAGAGTATTATCCTAATAATAGTTAATACTTAATAATAGCCTTAACTGACTATTCTCTATTTCTCAAAGAAATAGATCTTTGAGGCTTGCAGATCTAAGTTGTATATCCAGAGATTAGCAGTACATTGTGTGACAGCAAAAGGAAGAGAAGGAGGGAGGCACCTGGTGTGCCCGCCCCAAGGAGGCATCCAAAGGGTCAGACACGAATGCTGCCAGACGGGGTCCAGTGCTCCTCTCCTCCCAGCTTGGGGCCCCGCCCATGGTCCTCATGTCTGTCCATCCAGTCCTCAGCCATCACACAGGAGGGTGTGAGGGCCACGAATTGTTTCCTGCCACCCCATCCATTTTCCATGAGATTTCCCGTCTCTGTTTGATGGGTGTTCTTCTAAGGACAACATAGGTTGCTGGGTTGGAATACATCCTCCAAGAGTGCATTGCTGGAAACAGACTCCCAGCTCATAGACTAAGTCTCTGGACCTCAGGGTCCACAGGGGCCTAGGGGGTAATGAGGATTAAGCAGCATCGTGAGGGTCGAGCTCCCTGGTGACACTCATGCTTCATAAGAAGAGAAAGAGGGACTTGTGCCACTCTCCCTTGCTCTGTCACTCCATGTGGTGTCCTCGGCCAGGCTGTGATGCAGTAAACACAACCTCCCCTGATGTTTTGCCTCCATCGTAGACTATCCAGACTTGGGATCCGTAAGAAACAAAATTTGTTTTCTTTATGAGTCAACCAGTTTCAAGTATTTTATTTCAGCAACAGGAAATGCACTAGAACACAGGCCACTCCTGTCCATACCATTTAATCTCATTAACACCCATGCTTGATAATTACAAGACTGAGGATTGCAAGTTTAAGACCAGCCTGGATAATTTAGAGAGAGGTAGGTCAAAATAAAATTTTAAAAGGACTCAGGATATATAGCTTAGCACTTTCTGGGTTCAAGCCTATATATATATATAAAATCCCTGTTAAAAAGTGACTAAACTAATTATTATTTAAGGTAAAATAACTAACAACCACAAATTTCATTATCAGAGTCCTAAAGTTTACGGACTATTATGGAACCATCTAGTTGAACAGAGGGGGAAACTGAGGCCTTGCAGCGTGAAGTGAGCTGTGTGTAATTACAGACATGAGGTAAGAGCTCAGAGCTCCTCACCTGCAATTTTCCATGGAGCAAATTGCAGGGCTCTAGCCCTCTCCTGGTAGGATGAAGGGGCTCATCAGAGATCAAAGCAGCATCCCAGTGCCAGCACATAATCACTCAGATGGAAACCGTGGAGCCTGTACTCCTGTGCAAGAAGGAGCTCAGCTCACCTGTGCGGCACCGTGGTGGGAGAGAGCCCAGCACTTGCTCACCTGTCCCCAGCTCTGAATGGGTGCGCATCACTGATGTCTGTAGATTCAAGTTCCTAACCTCACAAAGCATTATCCGGACTCATACTGAAGGGCTTAAGGGCAAAGCAGCCCTTCAAGGTGCCTCTTTGCCCAACCGTGGAGAACCCGCCCAAATTTTACGCTACTTGGGATATCAATATTTGCTTCTGGTACTTTAGGGATATCGGACTTAAACAACACATTAATTGAGCAGCTGCTGTGCCAGGCATTAATAGAGAACACTGAGATTTTGGACTGTACATGACAAATTTAAGTTGTTTCAGGAGCAAAAGCAAGAAAGTTGCAGTGAGAGAGAGAATACGTAAAAACAAGTACATTAATTCAAGTTGTCTTATGCAAAAATCAGTTAGGGACTATTTTTTTCTTTTTTGTTCTTTCTAATACTGACAACTGAACTCAGAGTCTTCACACTAAATCATATCCCCTGCCTTTCTCTGTCCCTCTGTCTTTGTCTGTCTGTCTGTCTGTCTCTCTCTCTCTCTCTCTCTCTCTCTCTCTCTCTCTCTCTCTCTCTCTCTCTCTTTCTCATTTTGAGATAGGCTCTCCTTAAATGGCTAAATTCCTGAGCTCAAATTTGTGACCTTCCTACCTCAGGCTCCCAGGGTGTATGTATTATGGTATGCACCACTGCATCTAGCTGTATAATTCTTTTTTTCTAAATTTTACCTCATTTCTTTCACATTCTATAGGTACATCTAACAAGCTCCTACTTGTCACTCTGGCACATATTTTATTGCCAAGGCCTCCTTAGAACAGCTCAGAAATCCATTGCTCTCATAAGTGCATTGGTTCACCACTGAAGTGGAGGATGGACCCTGTTCCTCAGCTATTCCACGTTTGGGGCTTTGAGAACAGTGCTCAGGTCTAGAACTAGGTCCAGATGGCTTGCTCCCACTCTCCCTGCCAAGATGAGCTGGTTTATTCTTCCAGGCACCAGGTGTCCTCCCATCTGCTCATTTCAAGGAGCAGAAAAGCTCCAACAGAGCAGAGTCATACTGTAAATGGGAAAACAGGACAATCAGAACCAGTGACACCCAAAAGGGCAGGGAGACCATTACTTCTGGTCCTTCCAAGACCTGATGTGGCTTTTCCAGAAAGCGCAAACACAGTCCTCAAAGTCTTTCTCCTCCTCTGCACTACAGTAAGGCTCTGAGGTCAGTCACAACTGCACTGTCCTGGGCTGAAAACCTTGTGACAAGTCCTCAACTTTACTCATCAACAGTAAAAGTCCTGCCTTCCCAAGGGGAGGGTGTCCACTCACCTGCACGTGGAGGCTCAGCAAACTCTGGACTCGCCTACACCTCGTGTACTCAGCCTATACTGCAACAATGTGACACCCCCAAGCCAACTGTCTCTGAGTTCCCATCTCTGCATGTGCCACTTCACACTACAGAGCAGGAAGTATACTACTGCAATGCACTCAGTGTTCACTTTATTAAAAGATAAACTGATGTCTCTACTGATGACATGCATAACCACGCCTCTCATCAACTAGAACCAAACCAAAGCCAAATCCTAACAGTTTAGCAGAAAAATCAAAGCATATTGAGCTCTATTCATGTAAGACAGCATGTTTTACATTAGGCACACACCACACACCATGATAAAGAACAAGATATGGATCCAGTGAGGGTGTAGTTTGTACAACAATCTCATGAGAATCAGTAATTCTGCACTCTCCTGCTAATTATTTTAGCTAGTAACATGCATTAAATGTCAACCACTTTTTCAAGAGAAGGTGCTATCTAAATTAAATCCATATCTGGTCTCCCAGGAAGTTTGTCTGTCCTTCTGGCAGCTCACCTGCTACCAAGAACTTAGTTGAGTGTCAGCTGTGCTTGCCAGCGTCTTCAGAGCAGAACCCCTGGCCCAGGACAGTACCCTGCTGTGGACCTGGCCTCACTGGGCACAACAAGCATGCTGTCTTCAAACCCACTCAGACTTTTTGGTTCTCAAGTAAGGGACACTGCCAGAGGGGACCAGCTGCTCAGGAGGTTGTAGCAGGCAAGATGAATAGTGGCTGGCCAGGTGCCTTTGAGAGGCAAAGGGACATACCTCTGACCGAGTGAGGCCTTTGCTCATTGGGTCCTGCGTGGCCTCTCTGGAGCATCTGCCTCCAGGCTCTCTGTGAGCCACGGGCAGTTTATCACTGGCTGAGGGCAACCTCTCATTGCCATCTTCCTCCAGAGGTGCTACACAGCCTGATGCAGCAGGCTGACCACTGGAGCTGTTGGTACTCTGACCCCCAGCCCACCCCTCAGGGAAAGATGGCACTGCCCCTTCCCCCCATCTGCCAGCCTCATCCTCCTCGCTGGGCCTGTTCCCCTTAGTATGGTTTGGAGGAGATGCTCTGACTCCATACTCTTTGATGTAGGGGCTGTTCGCCCGCTGCCTGGGGCCTTGCCTCCTGCTAATCCTTCTCTGCACACTGCAAAGCAGATCTGCAACACTGAGGAGGAAGGACAGAACACTCATGGTCCAGGTAAAAAGCATCATAATGGACTTCTCTGTGGGCCGAGAGACATAGCAATCCACCACGCTGGAGCATGGAGAGTGCGTGCAAGAGAATCTCTTAGGGACCAAGAACCCAAAAAAGAGGTAATGCCAGGTCCCAAATGCAGCCTCCATCAGGGTCTGGAAACACAGGTGGATAAGGTAGCCACAGGAAAAGTCTGGCACACTTGGGGCACCTCCAGCTGACCAGCAGGCTCCCCGGGTGGCAAGCTGGGTGCCTTTGTGGAGGACATAGACACTAAACGTGGCATAAGGAAGGAGCACAGACACCCCCTGCACCAGCCAGAACCGCAGCTGGGACACAGGGGAGAAGATGTCGTAGCACACGTTGGCACAGCCCGGCTGCAGAGTGTTGCAGACAAAGCGCTCCTGCTCATCCTGGTAGATGGGGTACCCGGCCAGGAGGACCACACCCATCCTCAGCAGCACAGTGAAGAGCAGCCAGATCTTTCCTGAAAAAGAGCAAAAAGGAATGGCCTGGTCACCACCTCATCAGCACATTTCCTGGGAATACTTACTCCATTTCATGGGCTGACATGTTGTCCAATTCCAGAATTGGAAATAAAGCAAACTTGAGATTTTATCTAAACAACAGCTTTTAAATATTTCCTGAGTAGAAACCAGAGAAGTCAGTAGGCATCTGTTTAGTCATAGCAGGAGTATCAGCTGCCTTGTTCATTTGCTATTTATTTATCGAGCATTTAGCATGTCCTAGATACTGCACTGAACTTATTTGTAAGATACTTCTAGATGGGCAGATTTTTGAAGAACATTATACCAACTCCCTACAATAAAATGAGATTGTTATGTACTACAAACATGTACTAATAAAAAAAGAACATTATATACTAAAAATGTTTTCATCTGACTCCACTCGTTTAGACATTTGTTTATATCTTTTGGACTAAAATTTCCAGAAAGAAAGTTTAGTTGAGAAAATCAATGATGTAAAAAAATACCTTACTCATCTTATGAGGATAAGATATTTTTAAAGGTTTTAGCATGTTCCTGTAACTGTGCAGAGAAAAATGCAAGCTGCTCATTCCCGTGTCTTCCTCATTTATGATAGTGGCCCACAAGATCAGTCACAAGACTGGTGTTTATGGTTGTTCTTTTGTCCTTGAAATTGAACTTCTTTAAGAACATTCGATCTTTCAATAATTTCCCCTATTCTATGAAATAATGTTTGTTTTTCATCCATTTTATATCAATGAATGCATCAAGCCTTCAAAATAATTTCAAACCTCACTGTCACATCATGATTCGCCTACTTTGGAACACATTTAAAACACAGTCAAAATAACTTGTAAATACTAAATTGTGTGACAAAATAAAGCATCATTTGAAATTAGAAAACCAAAACCTATTGTAATGAAGGCAGCTGAGTTCAATGATTATTATTCGATGATGACACCAAGTTGAACTTTTAACATGAGACTCATTTTGTTTAAACTCTACAAAATAATGAGTAAGAAAAATACCAACTCCATCTCAGGTAGGTATTAGTTCCTTCCTTCCTCAATCCCTTTTGCCTTGACACCCACACCTCTCTGAAATTTGACTTATCTATATAAAAGACAGAAATCATTATTATATTATATATGTTGTTAATAACGAGGAGGGAACCTAGGGGTGTAATTCAATGATGGAGTACTTGCCTAGCATGCTCAAGGCCCTAGATTGCATCGCCAACATTGAAAAAAAAAAAAAAAAGACCAATAAATAAAAATTATGAACTAAACTACAAGGCACCCAAGAAAAACTACTCATCTTTATAAATTAAGTTTCAAGCACAAAAACAAAACTGGATGCTTGAGAAGTAAGCATGACCCAGGCAACATTTTCTCATTATCTTCAACTACAACAATTATTTTCCTGGTACCAAGCCCAAGCAGATGGCATGCAAATCTCCCTCCCACTGGCTTCAGCAGTGAGGAGACAACCTGGGACAAGGCTTGCCTCAAGGATGCATTCAGTGATGGTGGAGCCATGGTGCACTTGGAGAACAGCTTGTCCCCAAGTTCCCTGTGCTCCAGCCACACACTGGTCTTAGGAGTCACCAGGAACTCTGGAACTGGATACACTCTGAGCCTTTCAGATGTAGTCCAAGCAAAGCAACAATAACAGTAGAGCAGAAGTTGGGGTTCTCCCAACACTCACCCACAATGGTCACATTGCAGTTTAATGTGACAATGAGGAACCCCAGCAAGTCCAAGTTCTCCATGCCTCCAGAACGTTACAAACTCGCAGATTTGTGGCCTCCAAGAAGGTGGAAAATCTTTAGAGAAATAAATCTATTTTAGCTACAAAGGCTTAGAGATAAGAGTTGGAGCTATGAAGAGAAAGATTTGAGCCCGAGAGCAGGAGATGAGTGTTTCTGACTCCACGTTGACTGGTTTCCAAGCTGCCTGCCTCGGAGGCAAAGCATTCCTAACAACTGCAGGGACCAGAGTGACAGAAGTCAGCTCTTATTATGGCTATTCTTGCCCTCTTGGGATATTCCAGGCCTGTGGTGGTGCTCATATGTCTCCACCAGGACAGCCAGACGCTCCAGGATATAATAGAAGGAACTACTTTTAGCCAAGAAAAAAAGCTTTGTCAACTAGCTGGGGAAGTTTCTCTATTAAAAAAGCTATTTTCCTCCCAGAAAACAACTTGACAGCCACTTCACTTATGAAAGAAACCCTAGAGCATTCACACTGTCTTCATGAGAATCCGACCACTTGGAAGGGCTTTTGCCCTCACTCTGAATCCCTGCACTTTGATGACACAAGCATAAATCCGCACACACGTGTTTGTCTCAGCATTAAATGGGCTCTTGGCTATTTTCTGGCCTCCGTGTGGGTGAGTGATGAGCTCTTCATGTGGAGGCAAACAGCCCAGTGCAAAGCACAGGGCAGGCTCCAGCCTCATGAGGGAGCCCCCAGGTCTCTCCCAGATGCCAGCATCATGCAATAAGGAGAAGATGCATTGGCAGGAGGCACACATGAAGGAAAGATACATGAGTCCCAAGCATGGGGAGATGGCTATGATCACATCATGGGGATCTTAGCCCTCCATGACCCATACACTGTATCTTCCTTTTGTATCTCTCAGCCCTAGCCAGCCTATAGCAGCTGCCATATAAAGTTGTTTAATGTGCTTCATTCAACTTACAGCCAAATATCACCATCTGGACCACAGTATCATCAAAATCCTACCATGGAGATTCTTATGTCTGGAAGCAGCCCATCATGCAACCCTGGAGATCTAGTACCAATTTGGGGATTGTGAACACGGAAAGGATTTATTTCCATTTTACACAAAAGGTCATCTTTACATCCTATCTATTCCTCATTCCTGATTTGTTCTTGACTTTAGTAGCATCCATAGAAAAAGGTTCTCAGAAGGAGCAGCAACTGCTTTCATCTCTACTCACATGGCTGGAGCCCATCCATGGAAAACATTTTGATCACCTTGAAACAAATACTAGTTTTGTTATATTTTAGTCAAATGTTTTGAAGGGAGCTTTGAATTTTAGAGAAACTACAGTTGAGTAAAAATATTGCAACAGTCATAGAAGCGTTAAATGAAGAATAAAGCACATGCTTAGGCAGAAAGCAGGGACCAGGATTCGATCCCCAGCATGCTATGCTGGCCCAGTCTCCAGGGTGCACTGAGATAGTGACTGAGACTGGGCGTGGTGGTATGCACCTGTAATCCCAGCACCCGGGAAGCTGAAAACAGGAGGATCACTACTGGTCTGATCTATGTAGTGAGACCCTGTAGACTCTGTACTAAATACATTAAAAAAAAAAAAAAAAAGAATATATCTGTGTCCTCGTGAACTGCTCCTGACATTGGTTTATACATCAAAATATTAGGATAACAAGTGTTGAAATCTGCTGTGTGCTAGAAATAACCTACCTCAACTCTTTTAGAATATTTTGCTGAGTTTACACACCCATAATATTCAACAACGGAACTAAAAAAAATTGGGGTATAACTATGAATGTCCATTTTGTATCTGTGTATTCAAAGTGGTTGGGATAGATATATAGTTGCATTCTCTTAATGAATAGAATGATTTTTTCTAATGGTGTTTGTAAGTAGGATCACAAGTCTGCATCTTGTACAGCAATTAACCACTAAGAAGAATATATGCAGTGTATTATTTGTTGAAACTGTACTTTCGATTTGATTGGAAACTGTCTCATTGCTATATGTTTATCAATAAAACTTTGAAAAGAAAAGAAAAAAAAAAGAAATAACCTACCTCAAATGTTGAGTCAATTGAAATTGCATGACCTTGAGCAAATCACTAGAATATTTTATGTCTCAGTTTTCCGATCAATTAGACAGAAAACAGAATGGGCACTTTAGCTACTCAGAGGAGTTATGATATACAAAAGAGAGCACATACGTGAAAACTCTTTTAAAATACAGAATGAATTATATCTTCTCATTTTACAATATTTATTGCACATTTTGTATTTTATTTAGTCTTGCAACTTCTCCTATTAGGGAGGCAATACGATGTTCACACATGCGACTCCAGTTTATTTTACTTTGAAGTATGGTCTCAAAGTGCATCCATTTATCTATAAAAGTCTCAAGTTTACTCTTATTTATGGCTGAATAGTATTCCATTGTATAAAAAGACTAAATCTCTTTTACTCATTCCACGGGGGATGGGCATTTGGGCTGTTTTCACCATCTAGCTTATACAAATTGTGCCGCCATAAACATGAGTGCACATGTGTAGCTGTGGCACAGTGTTTTCAATTCTTCTGAGAAGAAACCCAAAAAGGGAATAGCTGAGTCAAATGGAAGCTACAATGCTAAGTTTCGAGGAATCTCCACACTGATTTCCACAGAGTTGCACCAGTCTACACTCCCACCAGCATGTGTTATTGGTTGATTTCTTAATAATAGCCATTCTTTCTGGGGTGAGAGAGAGATTCTCAGTTTTGGTTTAATTTTCACGTCTCAGATGAACAATGATGTTGAACATTTTTTTCGTATGTTTATTTGTTGTTCATATTTCTTCATCTGAGAAGCGTATATTCATCTCAGATATCCATTCTGGGGTTGAGTCTTGAAATTTGGGAAGTCTGAGGTTTTCTTTTTCTCTATATGCTCTTGACAATAATCCTTTGTCTGAGGAACAGCTGGCAAACATTTTTCCCACATTGTATATTGTCTTTTAACTCTGTTGGTGGTTCTCTTGCTGCGCAAAAGCTTTTTAGTGATAGGAAATGCCAATTGTTGATTCTGTGTAATCAGGACTTTATTCATAAAATTTTTGCCTACACCAATGTCTTGAAGAGTTTTATCTCTTCTATCTTGCAACAGATTTAATGTTTCTGTTTTAAGATTTAGATTTTTTGAATATTGTAAAATGAGAAGGTACTGTTCAAAAGGAAAGAGAAAATGGGACGAGGGAAGGAGAAAAGAAGGGGAAAGCAAGATAGTTAAGATAATTATAAAACTAATCTGTCTCAGCTCATTCAAAACAAAAGTTTGTGTTAATGTTGTTTGGATAATTAAATGTTTAGATCTTATATTCTAGTACCTCATTTAAAGATAACAATATGCAATGCATTAACCATTGTTACTCTCCTATTATCCTCTCTTGAAATTTTATTTACATTTTTTTTCTTTAAAGTTAAATTTTTAAAATTGTACAGAATGATGCAGTGTTGGTGGTGGGTATGTAGCCGCCTCCTCTGTGGGGTTTCCCACCTCAGCTCTCCTTTTGCCCAGGGCCACCAGGGACTCTCCCAAACTCAGTGTGTTTGCTCTTCCTCCTTTAAATCCATTTGTTTCACTGTATTTTGTCTTTTTGTCTTTTTTCTCCTCCTTACAGAAGACATTTTTGCTTTATCTGGAAGTCTTGACTGCTATGGCTACAAGAAGAGGTGGAAGAAGAGAAGGAATGGCTGGAGATTCAAACATCTAGCTGTGTAGTACTGAAATGACCATGACATCTGTGAGGAGGCACCCACTTGGGTTTGTGGTGGAGAGAATACTTATGGGAGGGCTTGCTGGAGTCAGTATGAAAAAATCCAGTGGAAGAGGGAATGTGAATATGGCTAGACCATACATGATGCCAAGTTGGAAGTAGTTCACAGGGTGAAAGCAGTAAGCAAACAAGAAAAAGGCCAATATGACCATGCACTATTTTGCCTTGTTTTTGTTTTTGTTTACCTCTTTCTAGTTTATTGGCACTGGCCAATTATTTAAGCCTTAAATTTACCATCTGAAAGGCTGATACTTAATTTGTAGGGGTAGGGATTACGTTTAAATATGATTCTATGCCAGTGAGATAGCTTAGTGGACTAAGCCCCTGCTAAGCAAGCATAGGGACCAGGGCTTGATTCCTGGTACGGCATGCTGCACCAGCCCTGCCCTCAGGCCTGTTCAGCATGTGATTAAATCCAGGCATGGTGGCGCATGCCTGTAATCCCAGTGCAGGGGAGGCTGAAAACAGTTCTTGCACCTGACAGGCAGGCACTAAAACTATAGAGCTATCTCCCGGCCCCCATATATTTTTAATACATGTATAGCTCACTATTGTTGAACTCATGGCCAGTAGCCTTATAATGTATTCCTGACTACCGCTTACCTAACACAGGTCCTCTCTAGGTGGGGCCTGTCATGACTTTCTCAGGCCTAGAAAGACCAGACAGCACTTCAGCTCTGCGTAGTCACTTTCTTGTTGGTGGAGCACAGTATATGACACAACTTAGAGGGAGAGCTTATTCTGACTTGCCTTACGATCTACTTTGGCTGCTGCAAGGTAGAAACAGCCTAGTGGAAGCATCTGGCTGAGGAAAGTTGCTTCTATTATGGTGGCCAGGAAGCTTGAGAGAGAGGGAAGGGTCCTGGGAGGGAGAGCAATCCCTAGTGACCTACCCCCAGCCAGGCCTGCCTCCTTACAGCAAGTCAGCTAAAGTCCTGCCCTGCCAAAATTCAGTCACCTTCCAAAAGCCCCACTTCTGAGCACATAATAGTCATGGGGGACATTTAAGATCTAAACCATAACAAGCACTGTGCCTGAAGACATTTGACACTAAAGTTATCAACAAAGGAGGGCAAGGGAGATGGCTGAGTAAAATAAGTGCTTCCCTGGCAAGCACAAGGTCCTGAGTTCAATCCTCAGTTCTGAAAAAAAAAAAAAAAAAAAGTTATCAACAAAGGCTGGGGGAAGAATTAGCACATACTTGTACTTCCAGCTACCAGGACATTTAGTGACTTAGTGAGGCCTTATCTCAAAATAAAATAAAATAAATAGGGCTGGGGATGTAGTTCAGTGATAGACAACTTACTTAAAGGCATCAGGTCCTGGTTTCAATCCCTAGTACCATACCTCCCCCACAGAAAAAAAAAAATCACCAACAAAAAGCACAGAAATGGAAAAATATACTACTAAATAGATCTCGGGAAAAAAGTACCCACTTGTTGTTCAGCTTCAGCAGGTAGCATGCATGTCCAGGTGACCCAAATGTTTCACTGCCCTTAGGTGTCTACAGATGACAAGTCACTATGAGTACTCATTTGTGTTTACTAATACATTTTAGAGAGTAAGTGAACTAGCAAATATGGGACCTGTGAAAAATAACAGTAAGGTACATTTCCTAATAGGGATCTATTACAGACAAGTGCCACCAAACGAGAGGGCAGTGAGGGAGAAATGTGTCCCAAGGAGCCATGTGGAACTCAGAGTGTACAAAGCAGAGCGAGGGGGCAGGCCCCAGAGCCTACCCAGCCCACCCTCCTTTAATCAGAAGCCCTGCCCTTCTATCCCTATTTAGGCTTGGTCAAGACTTGCCTTGAGTAAAGGACTCAGCACTGAGAAAGAAACGTTAGGAAACATCTAGTCTGCGTGAAAATGATAGCAACAGGCAGTCTGAGATCAAGATTAAGAATCTGAGCTCTGGACTTTTATAGCCTAGACTAAAACCACACGAGGTAAGCTGCAGAATGACTGAAGAACAAGTGAGAATTACCACTTCTCAAACACCAGTGCCCAGCAATCTTGTGGATTCAGCCACTTGGTCTGCATCCTGTTTACCTGACAAGAACAAGGTACTGAGGAAGATCCAGATCTTCGAGTGGCCCAGACGAAAGAAACCTGGCAGGAGAAAGGCCCTCCTTCTCCCATGTTCAAAGTGACAAGTAGAACCCTGGGAGACAGAGTTCTGTTCCTGGAAGTGATGGTATTTGTTTTGTTTTATTTTCTCTATGTGTATTTAAGGAACAGCTTAAATATCTAATTTGAAAAATGAATGCTTTATTTGTACTCAGGACTTAAATGACTTCCTCAGAATAGTGGGGAGAAAGCAAATGTTCAGCAACTGCTAGGACATGAGAGTCTAATCTTCCCCATACTTGCATATCATATACATATGCAAACATGCTAACAAAATGGATTACACCTGACTCCTGTCCTGACAGTCTAGTTTACTCCTGGCCCAGGTAACACAGAGTGAACTTACTGTGTGGCCTTCCTCCCACCACAGCCACACTGACTTAAAGTAGAAAATAGTACCCTGAATAAGAAGGAAACTGCTCATTGGAGCCTTTTCTAGCCCCAGGGTCCCCAGGCTGCCTTTTTTGGCTGTTTGTTCAATTCTCTCAACTGCACAGCTTCCCACCATCTTCTGCCTAGTGAATGGTCCCAACAGCTCCCCCTGGAACTTACTTTCCAGTTGGGCTGGTTCTTAAAAGCAGGGGCGTATGGCTTTTCTCTCTTCCAAAGGAGGTAAAGCACTGGCCAACATGGGTCTTACCTCGAGTAACCTAAGTCATGTCTTTTAAGACACTGAAGGAACACAAAGCCATCCTCTGGGTCACAACAAGGCAACACATCCTCTCCGAGCCACAGGAGGGCATGCTTGCCAAAGAAGACTCTGTGGGAGCTGTAAGGACAGCTATTAACTAAACAGATGCTTATGCAAAGCAAACTGAGCAGATGTAGGATACTGTTCATCAGTCTACTGAACCACATTACCACAGGGCTACTCAGGAGGCCCAGGGAACTCCCAGGCCCTGAAATTGTTTCTCAACGTGGGAACCCATAGACCCCTAAAGTTAATTTCTCACAATAGGGATCTACCCACATTTCTAATTCACTTGGCCCTATGGCTACATAGTCACTAAACTGTCCCTATATCCTTTCAAGGTAATCTAGCAGATGGGCCAGGTTACCTGCGCCTGAGGACATCATGGAACTCTGTGCACACAGGTAAGCAGTGGAAGGTGGAGCTACCCTACTCGTGAGCTCCACAGAGGTGTCTGTGTTGGCCACTATGTCCCCATATGAACACCACAGGTGCTCAGCAGGTTTCCAGATTTGTCACAAAGACAATGCCATTCTGTGTGCTGGCACGATTTTTCCTTTCTTCCTTTTAAAAAATTTTTCTAGCAATAATGATGAAGCCAGGGCTTTGTAAACCTAGGCAAGTTCTCCACCACTGAGCCACTCTCCAGCCCTTACAGCTTGATTTTTTTTAGGTGGATTCAGATCAGAAACTAGTCAACAAAGCAGTCATTGATTATCAAAGACATAATGGGGATGAAAACAACCTTCAAGATTAGAAGGGCTGGGTTTAGTTCCAGTTCCAACCACTTACTGGTGTTGGACGTGGAGCAAAATATAAACCAATCTGAGCTTGTTTTCAGGTCTTCAGGATGAAGCTGATGCCTGCTCCATGAAGTTGCAAGGATTCATTGGTTCCAAATATGTTGAGTCCAGGCTTAGAACTCTATCATGTCTTGTGAAAGCAATTAAGGAAAGGCTCAGAGGTTTCTGCACTCAGCAGAAAGACAGGTCCTTTTTTTCTTTCTTTCTTTTTAATATATTTGGTTGTTACAAGGTCTCGCTAGGCAGATTAGATTCATAGTGATCTTCCTGTTTGCAGCCTCCCCAGCACTAGGATTACAAGCACCACTATTCCTGGACTCTGTGGCCGGCTCAGTGCACACTGGGGACAGGGTTGGTACAGCATATGGTGCTGGGAATTGACCCATGGTCCTGTGTTTGCCTAAGCTTATCTAAGCAGGAGCTTTAGTCTGCTGAGCTATCTCGCCAGCCCAAGACAGACACTTTTTAAATGCTATAAATAGCAGCAATTGGTGTGTGTGTGTGATGAATGCAATTTAGGGAGGTAAAGGATGCTGCTTTATGCAGACCTGAGAAGGAGCATGAGGCTCACAATGACACTGGGAGCACCTCCCACAAGAAGCAGCCACTTTGGGAAGACCTGTAGATAAACTGTGAGACAGCTTCCACCCCACTCCACCCTTGTCCCATTTCATGGTTTGCCCTTATTGTTTTGGAAATTAGTGGGAAGTTAACAAATAAGAGTGGTCCTATTAGTAACCAGAAGTGAGGAGTCCATTCACCAGCACCCTACAGCAGCAACTGTCACAGTGGTCACTGACAGACCTGACGGGCATCCTGGGGCCTCAGTGGAGTCAGACTGAAGCTGGCTGTGTGATAAGTTGTGAGGAGAGAGAGCCAAACCAAAACAGCATCTTAAACACAAAATGTAGGGATTTCCACTTGAAACTCTCTAGAAACAATACAGTGAACTTCACCTCCCCTGTTCTTAATGTGTTGTGATTTCTCAGGAAGGTCTTGTGAAGAAACAAAGATCAGCTGCACTCTGGGAGTTGCCATCTGGTTCACATTCGCCTTCCCCATCCAATAGAGAACCCTACCCTACCTTCTCTCTCTACGTTGGTGACACCAAGATCCTCTCAGCTCAGTGAAAAACAGTACTCAGCCTGCTTTAATCACATAAAAACACGTGGCTTTAAGCTCTTCAGTGGCTGCCCAGCACCTCCACAGAGCAGGCAGCACTCACCCTACTTCATGCGCTGCCTTCACAGCCTCCTCCCAGTTCAGCTGAGCTTCTTCAAGCTCTCTATAGTGTCTGTTGCCTCCAAGACCCACCAAGGAAGTCGCTAGGGACACTTGTTCTCTCTCTGGCTGGCTTCCAGAGACTCCACATCCTACCTCAAGGACTGGTGCCCTCCTCCTGTGATCTTGTGCTGCACTCATCATGGCTCACACAGGCAGTGCCAATTTGGTGTCCACCCTGCCCAGCCCCTCTCCTGCCACCTCTATCCCACGTGGCCATGGCTGAAGTCTTATGGCCATCACTTTCCTTGAAACTCACTGCCTCAGTTCAGTCTCATGGTCAGGAGCAGAGAATGCATAGCAAGATGTATGTGAGTCTTAGCCATCACGAACCCCAAATCTTACTTGGGTATAAAAGAGACCATGGGGCTAGGGAGACAGCTCAGTAGAATAAGTGCTTGCTTGGCAAGTGTAAGGGCCTGAATTCAGTCTCTGGTTCTGCAAAAATAAATAAATAAATAAATAAATAAATAAATAAATAAAACCATTATCCACTTTTTGCATAGTGTGGAGTTTATGTGACAGGGGATGATCAATCAAATAGAGCAGCTCTTTATCTTTGTTCAATGAATGGAGAGAATTCACAACACTACAGAGGCTATTTCTTGAATCTTGGACTCTGTCTGGCTCAATTTTTTTGGGATTAGAGGTTCACTGTCAACCCCTTTCCTCCACTTCTCTGTGTCCTCAGAAGTTTTGGACCCTTAGGAGTCCAGCAGGTTGAATACTTTACCTTAAGTTTTCAGTACGCACCGCCTTACTTCTCTGAAAGCAAACATCCCATTGTCCACTGAGGTTCCCCAGGGCACATCTTCTGTGCCTTGAGAAACCTCCTACAGGCCCTCAGTATGGGCCAAGGATGGTGCCCTGCACGCCGGCCCATAGCTGTACAGCGCAAGCTTCATGTGGCAACACCGGGCAGGTGGGAGCGGAGCCCCTCTGTTGGGTCAGTTCTTTTTATTTTGCTTTTGAAAACATTTTAATTAATACATTTTTAATAAATCTTCATTTTTATGTTTATTTTTTCCAAGTAATAAATGTAGATGAAAAATAAGTATTTTGGGGTTGGGAATGGTGCTCTGTTATAGAGTGCTTGCCTACCATGTGTAAGGCCCTAGGTTCAATCTCCAGAAACACCAAAATAAATAAATGAATAAATAAGAAAATGTTTTCAATTATTTCCATCCCAGGATACCTGGGAAACAACTCCATAGCCTTTAGAAAGACCTTCTGGCTCAGAATATCTCTGTCTCTTATCTGACATTCTTGGACAACAACTCACCAGTTTTTATCAGTCATCCTCACTATAGTGTGGGTTAGAAACACCATTCCTGGAAGCAGGCTGTCATGTGGAAGGTGGCTGAACACGTGCAGGACTACAGCAAAGCCAGCCCTGAAAACACGAGGCACCAGAGGTGAGTCAGGCAAACAAATTGTTAGGCCAAGGAGTTTCACCTGACATCAGCTGGCTGGGTGTATAGATACAGGCACTGCAGTCACTGGGCAGCTTCTTTCTTCAATATAGAGCATTTTCTGTGCTTTGCCTCCTGACTTCGTTGCCTCACAGTCCTCCCCCAGAGTTTCTTACAAGTTGCACTGGATCTGCCACTTTCATATGAAGGCTAAGTAAAGGGGCCCAAAGTATGTCAAATATTTTCCCATTTTGCCAAGTTGTCAGCCTTTTCAGGTAATCCAAGGGCCAAATACTAGTTACTCTTATCTTTTACCTTCTATTCATTGTGTGCTCCAGCCAATAGCAAAAGGACAGAAAGAGAGAGAAGGAAGAAAGAAGAGAGGGAAGGAAGGAAAGAAGGGAAAAGGAAGCAGGCCGGCAGAAGGAGAGGGAAGGAAGACCAGCGAGATGGCAGTGTGTGGCTGTGATTACAGTGACTTTAGTGTCATATCAATAAGAGAAAGGACAAAGCAAGTTGGGTGGGGTGGTGCAAACCTATAGTCTCTATGATTCAGGGTAGGGATAAACCCTTGAATTCAGAAGTTAAAGACCAACCAGGGCAACACAGAAAAAACCCATCTCAAAAGAGCAGGCAGAAAGAGGGCCTGGGGGCATTACTTAGGATTAGAGTGCTTTCCCTCAGAAGCACAAAGACCAGGGTTGGTCCCCAGCATAAAATCAAACCAAAGAAAAAGCGACAAACCAGTCTGTGTTCCCTCTTGATGTTGGTCTCTTCTGTGTCATGAAATACTAGAAGAAAAAAGAAGAAATTAGAGCTATTTTAAAATTCACAACTGTTCAGTGCTAACCCTCCAAACTCTCACAGCCACTTTGATTTAGGTCAGGTGATAAGCCTGCTTGTCACAAATGAAGAGCATATTCAGAGAAGCTAGATGGCAGGATCTGGAAGAGCAGGCAACAGTTCATCTCTGAACTAATGCCTCACTCTGCACACAAGCAATATGAGACAGCAGTTCTCTTCAGATCTTTTTAATCCCCATCTTCTCTTAAGGAGCAAACGTGAAGGAAGGCATTGCACTTGGTGCGGCCTGCCCACCTGGTCCGACCTCCACAAACACCAGCAACCCAGTCACCAAGCTGTATCCACAAGAAAGCAAAGACAAACCACAAAGCAGAGAAATTACTCATGAGAAGAATGGACAAGAGTTTAAAACAGAATGACTGGGTGACAGAGCAGAGTAGGCCCAGTGGCTACAACTGCCACAAAGATCACTTCTTTCTTTTGTAGTATGTGAGATTGAGCCCAGGACCTTGAGCATGCCAGGCAAGAATCCTGCCCTGGAGCCACACTCCTGCTCTTGAAGAGCTACCTTTATAAACAGAGAGGAATGCAGACAGGACAGGCGCAAAGGTGTCCTGTGCCTCCCCCTCCTCCATGGGTCAGGTCTGATGTTTCCTTATTTGAAGGCTCAGGGTAACATTGCTGGCAAATGGAAGTGCTGTGACCCCAATCCAGGGCCTGACCCCAGCTCTTCT
This sequence comes from Octodon degus, assembly GCF_000260255.1. Lineage (NCBI taxonomy): Eukaryota > Metazoa > Chordata > Mammalia > Rodentia > Octodontidae > Octodon > Octodon degus. The sequence goes on from NW_004524720.1 coordinate 5,860,294, forward strand.
TCCCCTGCACCCCAGTAGTGCCATGGCCTCATCTTCTTCTATAGCTCAGGTCTGAAATGTCCCTCAGAAGAAACACACACACACACACACACACACACACACACAGTCAGTGAGAAAAAATGTTTTTCATTATCAATATAAACTGTCATGCAAAGATTTCTTACCCTAAGCATGCTTTTCCTTGAAAGTACAAGAAAATTTCACAAGTAAAAACAGAAAAAAAATCTTAGTTTCTTTTTCTAATTTGTGTTTTAGGGCTTATCACATTCCAGGTAGGTTACGAGGCTGGAGGTGATTATTATTTTTTGAAAAAGAAAGGACTTAGAGATTAAAAAGAAGTGTATAAAAGGAAGAGAATTAGAAGAGCAAGTACAGGTGTGGGAGAGAAGTGTGAACTTTTTTATTTATTTATTTATTTATTTATTTATTTATTTTTGCAGAACCGGCGATTGAACTCAGGCCCTTGTGCTTGCCAGGTAAGCGCTTATTCTACTGAGCCATCTCCCCGGCCCCCTTGAAGTGTGAACTAATAATATGCCTTCTAGCCAATAGATTTTGAAATTCCTAACCTTATAACTGTTGTTTATTATTTACTAAAAAATAAAAGATAATAAACAATACAAAGGCTGAGCCCCAGTCCTGGGCACTGCTGGCAGGCTGTGTTGCCTAGTGGGAGTCCTTCTGTGGCTCCTGGTTTCAGAAGTTTTAGTTCATGGCTGGCTAGCTGCATTGTGCTTAGTTTTTTGGTGAGGCAGAAACATCAGGATGGAAGAAGTAGCAGTGTAAAACTGCTTACTTCATTATCCAGGAAGCAGAGAAATAGAG
>NW_004524720.1:5861218-5864961 GCF_000260255.1 Octodon degus
ACAGACAGAGAGAGACAAAGAGACAGAGACAGAGAGAGACAGAGAGACAGAAAAGACACAGAGATAGAGACAGAGACAGACAGACAGAGACTGAGACAGAGACAGAGACAAACTGAGAGAAAGGCCTGAGGACAGCATATACCTTTTAAAGTCCCTTGAAGTGACTTCCTCCAACTAGGTGCTGCCTCCCACCAGCACTTACAGTTTAGCACCCTCATGATCCAATCACCTTTGAGGCACCACTGCTGAACACTACTTCATTGAGGGTCAAGTACTCTGTGAATCCTGCAGGGACCCTCACACTTAATCAATAGTAGGTACAAAGCAAGTACAACCTAGTGAGTACAGGCACTGTCTGAAGCATAGACAGCATGGTTGGTAGGAATGGGAGAGGGGGGAGCCACCAATGACGTTGATATGAGGCTTCACAGACAATGGAGTCATGGAAGAGCTTGATGGAGCTAACACAACCATGTCTTCATTACAGATAGAAGACATTAACTGGGAAGAATGAATCAGAGGTAGAGATGAGAGCCCTGTAGGCTGCTGCAGCAACCCTGGGAAGAGACAACAGATGTTGGAGTTAGGTTAGTCAGAGACAGGTGCCTATGGAGCACAGTAGGGGACTACGGAAAGTGAGGCATGCAGGTGTTGAGGCGTCCATGACAGGAAGTCACCCCAGCTGCATAGCCGAGCAGATAGGGCTGCTCTTGTGATGGGCACATAAGGGGAGTGCCAGGTGCAAGAAGATGCAGGAAGCATGGCCAGGCCAAGTACAGATAGTCATGATAGCTGGATGTGAGAACAGCCTGGGATGGAAACACAGACCTAGAAATTCTCAAGTAGAAAGTTCTTGGAGGTACTTTGAGATTTCAACAAGTTTACATCTTCACATTTCACAGTTTCTCATCCAGCAGTTTGTTTTATTACGGATGCACAGAATATTTTGGTGCATTTGGTATTAACCTCTTTGTGGTATAGAGACATCCACTACCCACTAACCCTCAATGTCCTTCTCATCACCTTGAGACTTCCTGTCCCTATCTCTTCCTCTCACACCTCTTCCATCCCCATGCAGCTACATCAGTTTGTAACATAAGCTACCAGCTCCAGTCTTCTTTGATAACCAGAATGAGGTTATGTATCTCAGTAGTAAGGTGGACTTCCAATTTCAGCTTCTTTCTTGGGCCACCCGTGGTTGGCCGGTGCAAGCTCATTTTCTGATCCTCAGCCTCCTCAGGTTTGGTGAAGAATAACGCTTTGTGGGTGGCACCAGATTTGCCTTGGATTGTTCCTTTGAAGAAAAGCCAGAGGTCTAGCATCATTACGACTCTTAAGTCAAGAAGGAGATGGTTCTTACTTGAGTCAGCTGATTATCCCAAACTCACGGCCCTCATCTATGCCCTTTAAGAATCTCATTACTTGAAAACTGCTGGCCCTACATATTCTGCTTTGGGCTAAACTGAAATGCTGGAAAGTTCTATACTAGGCCAAGTTGTTCTGGTTACTTCAAGCCATTTTGCTGCTAATAGATTTTTCCATAGGAACATCAAGATGTTAGTCCAATCCAAATGCAGACAATAAATTCTGTGAGGGTTTGAGAACAAAAGTTGTCAATTCTGGTAAGTATCCCACACGGACAGAATTTGGGTGGGAAAATGTTTAATATAGCTCAACACCAAACAAAACTCCTTTCACTTTATTACATTATATAGAGGACAAAATGCACATGCACATGGAACTATTTAGTCACAAAGTCAAAGACATTTCAGCAGCTAGATACATTCAGATTTTCCCAATATTAGGTTCCAAGAAAGCTCGTCACTGAGAGTCAAGGGAAAGTTGTGTAAAAACTATGGACCCTGATCAGGAAAAGGAGAATGGATTCGAGGGTACATGGAGTTAGATCAGTGGGGCACTAGGTACACATATTTTTTGTGGTCCAAATCTGCACTGTGTGAGCATGTGTGTGTGTGTGTGTGTGTGTGTGTGTGTGTGTGTGTGTGTGTTTGAGACAGGGTCTTGCTATGTAGTCCAGGTTGACCTTGAACTGAGTGATCCTCCTGTATTGGACTCCTCAATGATGGGATTACATGGATGGGTCAAATATGCAATTTCTGTGTAAAGAACAGGCTTGAGAGATGGATATAGCATGGGGAAGATTTAGAGACTAACTTACATTATAAAGGTTGAATTTCCTACTGTAGCAGAGTCCTAGAGCTTATCTGCAACACGATGATAACTTTACCAAAGTTTTAGAAAGAGGTTAAGCAATTTGCAAAAGCCCTGTAGTGGAGATAATAAAATACAGGATTGAGTATGCTTTGTTGTACATAATTTTTGATTAGTGAATTAAAAGATCAAACATTGTAATAGGATCTCAAACCCTCAAGGCCTGTGATGCTAAGGTGGAATGTCGACTTGATTGTCTCAGGAGCTCCTCAGAATAGGAAAGCACATGTCTGGATGTGTCTCAGTGGGTCATAGACGTGTCACCCTGGAACTCATATCTGGCCACTTGTCATTTCTGAAACTGTCCCTCCACTCTGCTTCTCAGCTGCCATGAAGTTATCACCCTTCTGCTGTGATGTTCCCACCCTGGAGCCACCAAACATACACTGAATACCGTGAGCGAACCTGAACCTCTCCTCCGCAGGCATTGGGTATTGATGCAATGATGGAAAACTGGCACAAGCACCCACAAAAGTACAATTTCACATACAAAATGTCTTGCCCAGTTGGGACCAGCTAGCGGGTTTTTAAGAGTTATTTTATGAAGTTAACAATGAAGAAGACACTGTAGATAAACAGCATATCTCTTGGAATAATGGGAAGTATTTTAGTTAATACATAATACTACACTAACAAATAATGTAGTAACTAGTAGGAAATCCTTCTGTGCTTTCTCACCTCCTTTAAAAACAACCTATTTTCGGCCGCTGCGTTTGAATGACCGAGCGTGGGGCCGGTCCGGGAGCCGAGGGACTCTCTAGGCTGCGGGGCGCCGTTAGTCAGTGCCCGGGCTGGGCTGAGGCGGCGCGGTACGATGAGGCGCAGGTAGTTGAAGAGATTATGGCATCTGAAACTCACAATGTTAAAAAACGCAACTTTTGTAATAATATGGAGGATCATTCTACTAATCTTCCTAGAAAAAGGATCTCTAATTTCACTAATAAGAACATGAAGGAGGTTAAGAAATCTCTAAAACAGTTGGCTGCTTACATAAATGGGACAGTTGGACAAGCTGTGAACAGCCCAGATATACTACATAAGGTGATCTATCGCAGAAAGAAAGTTCATCATTCCTTTCCAAATCCTTGTTACAGAAAAACACAGTCCCCTAGAAGTGGGGGCTGTGACATGGCAAATAAAGAAAATGAACTGGCTTGTGCAGGCCACCTGCCTGAAAAATTACACCATGATAGTCTGACATATGTGATTAACTCCAGTGACTCTAGTTCTTCACAGACAGAAAGCCCATCATCAAAATATAGTGGGTTTTTCCTCTGAGGTTTCTCAGGACCATGAAACAATGGCCTAAGTTTCGTTCAGCAGGAATTTGAGATTGAATGTTGCTTTAACTTTCTGGAGAAAGAGAAGTATAAGTGAACTTGTAGCTTATTTGGTGAGAATAGAAGACCTTGGAGTTGTGGTAGATTGCCTTCCTGTGCTCACCAATAGTTTACAGGAAGAAAAACAGTATATCTCACTCGGCTGCTGTGTAGATTTATTGCCTCTAGTAA
>NW_004524720.1:5865231-5875737 GCF_000260255.1 Octodon degus
GTGGAAGAAATCAAAACAATCCTTTTCTTTTAAAAATCCACATAATGAAACCACTAATGAAATCCTAACAATCTACTTCACACTGAAGTGGAAAAATATCCAAAAAGAGCAGCTTCAGCTTCAGCTTCAGTCAGGTGAAAATGCACTATGAAGATTGTTCACTTTTGCTGCATTTGGGGCTTATGGTTATTTAGTAACATTGTTTAAGAACTACTGGGTCTTAATGCAATCTTGCATTAAAATATAATTTATACTATGTGAGAAAACATGACCGAACTTATTACTAGGAACCACAGAGACCAATCATGGATTGTTTGTTTCATAAAAAAAGAAAAATACCTACCTGTGTGCAGCTATTTTCCTATGTTGAAGAGACTTTCAAAATTTAAAACATCATAATAATCAATATTAAAAATTTTTGTATACACTTAAAAAGAAAAGCAACCTATTTTCACAAGAACTTTTTAAGCAAGATCTTCTTGATTCATCTCTGTCATTAGTAAAGATGTCACCAAGATCTCTAGAAAGGTAAAATTAACAGATACAAACTGAGAAGCTGAGAAATAGCAGAGTTTGTTCTTTCCTGTTGGACTTCTTTTAACTATCTCCATTGTCAAGTGATAGGGGAGTGATCATAAAGATTATTTATTCACTTTTGGCAGTTCTTCAGATCAAACTCAGGGTCTCACAGAGCTGTATCCCAGGCCAGGAGCCTGAACTTAAGAACCAGATTGATGTGGGTTCAAATCCTTACTCTGCCACCTTTAAGTTACTTCCCTTTTCCTCACCCAAATTTCTTCAACTGAGAAGTAAGGGAACTAATGTCCACAGCATAGGGTAACTGAGAGAAAAAATTTAAATAATTGTAATAAATGATTCTCATATTTATCTTTTAGAATCTCAAGGTTTGATCACTGTTATTCAGGGATTCTCCAGTGGATCTAGCTCAGCTCTTCACCACTTATTTCACTGAAGCAAATCCACATCTCTGTTCCAGATGCACTGGGTTCCACAGAGGAGCTGTTTATATGATGGGACTGTGCTGCTGGAAGTAGACAGTACTACACCTTAACTAATCCCATTCCAAACCAAAATGACACGGCTGCTACTGGCACTCTCCTCCTTATACTGAGCAGAAATCCATATATATAGGTAATACTTACTGTCCACTGGCTCTGTGTAACAAAAGATGCCATGATTTGCATCTTGTCCATGTGTGAAAGGCTTGATCCCCAGCCTGCTATGTTGTTATAACTGGTAGAACCTATAACAAGGAGGACCTGGGGGGAACATTTAATATCCTCAGATCATTGAGGACACGTACAGACCCAGTCCTCTTCCTTCCCCCCACCACTTTTTTGTACTCAAACCATAAGATGAGTATCTTTGATCCACCATGCCCTCCCAGTGGGCCAAAGCCTATTATGGCCATTTTTCTAAGGTCTGGTATATAAGCACAGGGAAGATGCAAGATCCTTGACTTTAAAAAGCTCTATGAGTCCTTCCAGAACTCTGGGGACAGTTTCTATCCTCCTGAGAGGTACTGGTTATTATTTCGGCATAGCAACAAATAACCCTTAGATCTGGCTTAGTGCCCCTTCTCACTGGCCAACAAGAGTTTCACACCAGTAGCCATGGTCTGGCAATCAACAAAAATCTCATTTGAGTAATCATGTTGGAACAGGTAAAAACCAGCCAGGGCCTAAATGCTCTGGCTACTGAAATCCTTGAACAATGTCCCTCCCACTGCCCTAACATGAGATGAGCTCTCTTATGAACCTTACATCCTGTCCCTTGCCTAGCAAGCAATAAAGTCAGCTTTCAGGGGAGTGATACAGCCTGCCTTTGATAGGAAACAATATAAATCTTAAGTATTTAAGCAATATACTATCAGATAATGACATACAACTAAATAAACTGCCATGACATATGTCTAGGTGTCCTCCCCCAAAGCCTCGTGTATCCACAGGTGGGGCTCTTCAGAGGTGGCTGGGTCTTGGGTGTGCAATACTGGGATTAAGGGTGTATAGTACTGGATTAGTCTACTAATTGTTCTATCATAATTGTGGGTGTGGGTGGCATTGTAGCCTAGATGGAATAAATAAGAGACTTGCTGCTAGCTCCTGCCTACTCTTCTGTCACCCCACCCTGCCTTGGAGCCAGCTGACAATGGAAAGCCTCTACAGAGTATGAGCCAAAATAAATCTTTCCTCCTTTAATTTGTGGATGTTAGATATTTTGTCTCAGCAATGATAAAAGTAACTAAAGCCGAAACAAATAAAAAGGAGGGCTATCAGGGAATGATGGGTGAGGTGTAGAGAATTTTGCTACTTTACACCAGGTAGCCAGTCAAAGCTAATGAGATGACCTCTTTGCTGAAGAATGAATAATAGGGAATCAAGCTATATTAAGATTTCCAATGCAAATAGGAGATTTTTAGCTAGAAAAAGCATCTCAAGCTTAAAAGCAGGAATTTGCAAGTGCAGCAAAAGGAAGTCATACAAAAGCATGAAATCTACCTGCCATGGAAGGGGCCAAAGCACCAGGAAGAGATGGGTGGTGGTTGTGCAAATCCACAAGTTTCCAGATTCTCTAAACTCTGAAACTAAAACTCCACGGGAAGGGTGTACCATGGGGGCCAAGCAGCAGTTCTAAAATAGCAACTCTTAAATGTTTGTAAGATGCCATCAGCAGCCCAGACCCACCATCTGTGTGGTTTCTATATTTGGCAATCATAAAAATAACAAAATCCCTACAAGGCACTTATGTTTATAGGTAGATTATTTGCTAAGTATGTTTTTAAAGCTAAAATATTGCAGCTGTCTCTTCTCCAAGGATGACGCACATGGAAATTCACGACAGGTGTGGCTTGCCTTGTTCTGCACGCCTAGAGGCAGCTGCAGGACTAGAGGACCTGCTGATTGCTGATTATCTCACTTCTGCCAAACCACTGAACCTTTCCAGACTAGGTCCATCTAAAAAGCAATGGGGTTCACATCTGCTCCCTCTACATCAAGGAACCATAGAGATAGAGCTTTGTAAATTAGAAGTCTCTCAAAATATGAGACGAGTGTTGTGTGTCTGAAAAAGGTATCGTGAAGGCAAATATTTGTAGATTGAATGGCTGCTCAAGCCTTCTTGGTTGATTCCCAGTATTCCATGTTTTTGACATGCATCTCTGCTGAGACCCATCTTTCCCTAATACTATCCTCAGCAATGTAAGGAATCAAGACTGAGGTAGCTTGACTGCTTTAGGCAATGAAGCCTCATCCTGCCCTCCTACATATGATCAATTTCAGCTTCAGCGGCTCACAAAAATTTCTGTCTTTAGTTTCCCAAGGAACCTCCATACTTTTCTCTATAAAGGGTGTATTAATTTATATTCCTACCAACAGTGCAAGGGCTCCCTTTCTCCACATCCTCAACACTAATCTGAGAACAGCTATTCTGACAGGTGTTTAAGATATCTTACTCTAGTTTTGATTTGCCATTTCCTGATGAACACTGGCTATTTGTCTTGTTTGATGCCCCTGCGTTTCCTGTTTTTACTAAAGATTGCTGTAGCTTTAGTTTTAGATGCTTAGTTCTCTGCACTTGTGCATCACATTATTTACTTTCACCCCATCACTCTAAAGGCACAACCTCTGTTTAGCATTGGACCATAGCAGAGAATGAGTTGAAGCTCCCACATTCCCCAGCTGCCATTCCAGAGGCAGCAGGAAGACAATAAATAAGTGAAAAACAGCAGATAGGGATGGGAACTAGGCAAAGATTAAAGTAGGGCCATGAAGAACAAAGAAGGCATTACTTTATGTAGGGCGGTGTCAAAAACGATCTCTTAAGAAGACGTGAAGCTTTAATATATGTCCATATGTAAGGAATAAGCAATGTACTTTCTGCTGTTTTCAGATGGGATGTGCCAGAAAGAATGGCTGACTCTAAACTGAAACAGAATTTATAGTTAAGGTATATTGGATAAATAAGGGTGGGGAAAGAACAGAGTTATGGTAATTTTGCAGTACTGTCACTCCCACTCAAAAATATAGCTCTATCTCTTCCATGTCTTTCCTGATGACTTTCAGTTAAAATTTAGTAATTTTTTTTTTAATGTAGGCACTGTATGTGTGCTAGTTTCCTAGGGTTACCTAGATTATGAAAACCTAAGTTTTCACACATTGGAGGTCTTACAGCACACTTTCAGTCTCATTGACAAGGAAGCTACAAGTCAGTTGGCCATGTTCTCTAAATGCTCTAAGGAAAATGCCCTTTACTCCTTAAGTACCTTGTGCATGCAGCAATTTGTGGATTCCAACTGCCATCAGTCCAACCTCTGCTTCTGACTTTACATGGTCCCTGTACACCTGAGTCTCCATATCTCTGTCTTTTTAAGAATATGTCATGGGATTTAGGATCCATTGAAATCCAGTATAGCCTATCTTAAACTCCATCTGCAAACATCCTATTTCTAAATGTTTTTATTTGTAGGGTTTGAGTTTGCATGAATATTGAAAAGAGCATTTGAGTCACTGTAGCATGTTTCTTGATGGGTTCCCTCCAACCCCATCAATGCAGTGAATAGCCACATACTAAAGTGATTATAAAAAATAAGTTCTGAAGTCAAGCTTCTTGATCTTATGACTTAACCAGATTTTAAGCCTTTCTAAGCCTCATCCAGGAATAAGAGCACTAGTGATCTTATGAAATAATAAGAATTACAATGACATAGGCTTCAACTGTGCTAGACACATCATAAGCATCTGAGAAATGGAGCTGTTCGTGCTATAAGATTTGTTGTTATTTAAATGACATCTTTTATGTTGACTTGTTATTGCTGGTGAATTGGAAAGCTGTCAATTTATATACAGTGATATTGTAACCACAATCTTATGTCTTATTTTCCAGTTGTTTCTAGAAGCACACTTTTGTTGGTAACAATCATAACAGCTTCAAAGTATTCAGAACGAAGATTATAGAACCCATGCTCACAATAAGAAATGTCATTTAAAAAGCACCTTAAGCATGTTTGTCATGACAGGCTTGGATACTTGCTTCAGTCTGTGCCAGAATGAAAGTGTGTCTTCCATTACCTACATAAGAACCAATGATTCAGCCCCAAACACTAGTATTTTTGTTTTTCTTTTCAGTATTAGGGAGTGGTGCTAGGACTTTACACTGAACTATATCCCCAGCCCTTTTCATATTTTGAGGTAGTGTCTTGCTAAATTGCTTAGACTAGCTTTGAACTTAACAACTCTTATGCCTCAGCCTTCCAAGTTGAGATTACAGGAACCTAGCCTGAACTATATAGGAGGGTCTGATGTATTTCTACTGTGTACAATGTTGGGTAGATTGTAGGTACCCAGTGACAAAATGATTGATGTGATTCTTCTTTATGTGTGAAATAGTGACCCATAAATTTCGTAGTTATTCCCTGGTATCTAATTCCTCAGAGGCACACAGCATTCCCCTTCCTTCGCTTGCAGGCATGAAAACAGACACTATTTCATACCTTGTTATTCACTGAGCATTGGGGTCACATTTAGCAGTCTAATAGCAATATCTACTTCAACACTTGAACAGCATCTCAATGGTACAAAAAATGTTTCTTGTCAAATTCCATTATGAGGGGCTTTTGAAGTAAAGTTTGTGTCAGATTGATTGGCTTGGGAGCTACTGAGGGGGTTGGGTTAGTAAAGCACACTTCTACTTCTGTTCTTGGATGGGTCATGGAGGCATGACCCATAGGTACCCTTGAGTATCAATCTGTTCTCTCACCCTTTCCTGACAGTTTCCTTCTCAGCTGCCATCTGTCTGCTCTGCTACACACTTTGACTATGTTTCTGCAGTGGAACCAGCTAACCATAGACTCTCCTGAAAGCCAAATCAAACTTTCCTATTTTAGGTTGTGAATGTCAGGTATTGTATTCCAGCCACAAGAAATCTAATATAGAAAATTAGTAACCAGGAGTGGGGTTGTTGCTGCCTGCCTGACCATGTTTTCAGAAGCCTTTGGAACAGGTTTATGCAAACTTGTGAGACATAGGCTAGGAAAGCCATATAATACTATAAGCAGAGCTTGACAGGTGATTCTGGTTGGAACTCAAAAGAGCAGAATGCAGACAATAAAGACTAAGCTCACTAGATTCCATTTGGGAAGACTCCATTGACTACTGGACTGGTGCTATATGGTGGAAATGTTACAATCTGGAAAGTCTGTATTTTCCCCATGTTGACTTTGTGGGAGACTCAGATTAAGAACATGGAAGAGTTAGGAAACATGACAGTGGCAAGCCATACAGTTATATGTAGAAGATGGGTAAGGCAATGATCCTGAGAATCTTCAGATTTTTGAATCTAGCAGCTAATTGGAAGGATTCTCACCCTAACTATATATACTGACACCTGTGAACTAAGCAACTGCACTGTGGATGGCAATTTGTAACAGTAGGTTCACACTTGCAGTGCCTTTCATTCTGGTCTTTTGAATATGGGCTGCTTGCCATATCATGCCAGTTGCTACCGTGCGGTCTCTTGGGTAGATGACTGTTCAAAAAGGGGATGGTGAATGAAGGCAGGAGACAGGAAAAGGAATGTTGTGGGACTGTCTTTCTTCAAGGTTTTATATGGTTAGATTTCTGGACTTAGGTGTAAACGTAAGAATTATATAATTCTTTATGCCTATTTTTAAAATATAATTTTTAGATATTTTTTCACCATATTCTGTAGGGACTTAAAATTTAACATATGAATACGTGAAGAAAGAGTCCTAGCTCAGGCCCAGTGAGTGTGTGGGAGAGCTGCCGGCTACACTGCACCGGCGGGACCTACTAGTCCCAGCCCAGGCGCAGTGTGCGTGAGAACCTCTTCCACCCCCTTGGGATAACCCCCATGACTCTGCAGGACCTCCCCTACCCCGCCCGAGTAGAAATTTCTGCCATGTTCCGGGAACCCCCAGATCCATTCCTAGCCCAGGCCCGGTGTGTGTGAGTGCATCCTGCTAACCTGTGCTGCTGAGACCTACTGGTCCCAGCCCAGGCACAGTGTGGGTGAGACCCTCTTTGACCCCTGTGGGAGACCCCCCACCACTCCCTAGTAACTGCCCCACCCTGCCCGCCGAGTAGGAATTACTGCCCTATTCAGGGAAACCACAGATCCAGTCCTGGCTCAGGCCTAGTGAGTGCGTGGGAGAGCTGCCTCTGCCCCCTACTCCACCTTGTCCCCTCCAGATTCAGCTCAGGCCTGGCATACAGGCCGGGGGTGAAACTCTGCAGCTGCAATCCCTACAGAGAGTGTAGGGGAAAGAACCACCCAGCTAGTCAAGGAGCAGAACATCTTGCCAGAGGGACACAAAAGGTTCACCCCCAAGGGCAGCAGCAGGAAGGAGCTGAGCACACAGCCAGACCCAAGCCAGGCACAGCTGGATAAATCCAAACTTTGTAGATCTGAACCTGAACTTCAGTAGGTCCTAAGGCTATAATTGCACCAAAGCTCTACAACAAAGGTCAGAAGACAGTGCTACACAAAATGACAATGAGAAGAAGCAAAATGCCATCTCAGAACCCAAGCCCACCCATAACAAGTGCAGAGGACACTAACACAGAATAAAACGGGAACCACACAGCTGAAATCAATAAATCAACGTCTTCTGAAATAAAGAAACAGATGCAGAAAGGTATAGAGGAACTCAGATTAGAAATGAAAAAAGAAATCCCTGAATTAATAACATCTGCAGTAAAGAATCAAATGCAGAAACATATGGAGGAAACCCAATGCCCATCCAGAACAAGTGCAGAAGACACTAGCTGAGCTCAAATGTATGAATTAATAGCATTGACAGCAAATAAGCAACAGCAGAAAGTCATAGAGGAACTCAGAGCAGAATTCTTTTCTATTAGCTCAGCTCAAATGTACGATGTAATAGCGTCGATAGTAAATAAGCAACAGCAGAAAGTTATAGAGGAACTCAGAGCGGAATTCTTTTCTACTAGCTCAGATCAAATGTACGAATTAATAACATCGATAGTAAATAAGCAACAGCAGAAAGTTATAGAGGAACGCAGAGCAGAATTTCAGAAATGAGAAGAATTCTCAGAATTAAGCATCTGAAGTAAAGAATCAACTACAGAAACATAGGGAGGAAACCCAATCTGAAATAAACACTGCAGTAAAAGAATTAATAACTGCATCTAAAGAAGATATTGATTTTAAAAAAAAGAGATTAGAAAAATGACGGATTCCTTGAATGAGCAATACAGGAAAGAAATAGATCGCATGAAACAGAGTCAAAGAGATATACAGGAATTTAAAATCTCAATCACAAGCTTGCAAAACTGTTTAAGTGAAAGTGAAGAAAGAGTTTCAGATCTTGAAGACACTGGTGCAGCTAGTGAAAAGGTAAGAAAGGATCTCATAAAAACAACTAGGATGCAGGAAAAAATAATCCATCACCTGCAAGATGATGCAAAGATGAACAATGTGAGACTAATAGGCATCAATGACAAAGGAGTCAATACAAATGACATTAAAAAAATATGGGCAGAGGTAATAGCAGAAAACTTCCCAAATATGAGGAAAAAATCTGACATTCAGGTAACTGAAGTATATAGAACACCAAGTAACCTCAACCCAATTAAAAACACACAAAGATATATAATAGTCAAGATCCCAGAAATTCAGAACAAGAACAATATACCAAAAGCCGCTAGAGAAAAGAAGCAGATCACAATTAAAGGAAAACCCATCAGAATTGCGGCCAACTTGTCTTCAAAAACCATGAAGGCAAGAAGAGCATGGAGCAGAGTACTTCAGGTCCTCTATGAAAACAAATTCCAGCCCAGACTACTATACACTGCAAAACCCTCTTTCAAGTTTGATGGAGAAGTGAAATACTTCCATGATGAAGAACAACTAAAGAATTTCGTGATGAAAAAGTCAACCCTAAACAGGCTTTTCAAAGATGTTCTAGAGAGGGAGCAAAATGATCAGAGCTCCATGAATGAGATCAGATGCAACCAACTAAATAGGGCAAACAATTAAACAAAGGAGAAAAAGGAGTAAACGACAACAGGTAAATAACATGGCAACCATAAGTCAATACATCTCAATTCTAACCATCAATGTAAATGGACTCAATTCACCAATTAAGAGAAACAGACTGGCACAGTGGATTAGGAAACAAAATCCAACAATATGCTGTATACAAGAAACACATTTAACTCATAAAGACATTCATAGGCTGAAAGTCAAAGGATGGAATACAATATTACAAGCCCCAGCACCTCAGAAAAAAGCAGGGGTAGGAATCCTATTCTCAGACAGTCTCAACTTCAAACCAACAACGATCAAGCGAAATAAAGAAGGCCACTTATATACTGGTTAGGGGAAAAATTCAAGAGGAAGAGATAACACTCATAAATATGTATGCACCAAACACGGGAGCATCCAACTATATAAAGCAAATCCTAATGGACATGAAAAATCTAATATCCAATACCACAATTTTAACAGGAGACCTGAATACCCCCTTATCCCGAAAAGATAGGTTAACCAGACAAAAACTTAGCAAAGAAATAACAGAACTGAACCAGAGATTGAAACAAATGGACTTGGAGGACATATACAGAGTGTTCCACCCAAACACAGCTGAATACACATTTTTTTCAGCTGCACATGGGTCATTTTCTAAAATAGACCACATATTGGTCCATAGGTCATGCTTAAGTATATGTAAGAAAACAGAAATTATCCCATGCACATTATCTGACCACAGTGAAATGAAACTGGAAATAAATGACAAAAGAAACCAGAAAAAAAAAAAAAAAAACGCTAAGTACATGGAAATTAAATGACACCGTACTCAGCAATCAATGGGTAACAGATGAAATTAAACAAGAAATTCAACAATATCTACAGTTCAATGAAAATTCAAACACAACTTATTGGAATTTACGGGATACAATGAAAGTAGTTCTCAGAGGGAAATTCACAGCTGTGAACTCACACATTAGGAAAACAGAACGGAAACAAATACCCTAATGCTGTACCTGCAACAACTAGAAAAGGAAGAGCAAACCAAATCCAGAACCCAAAGACAGGAAGAAATCGTAAAGATTAGAACAGAAATTAATTCAATTGAGATGAAGAAAACAATTCAAAGAATTAAAAATGCAAAAAGTTGGTTCTTTGAAAGATTAAATAAAATGGATAAGCCCCTAGCTAACCTCATCAAAAAGAGGAAAGAAAAAATCCAAAAACAAGCAATAAGGAATGAAAAGGGTGTAATTACCACAGACCCAGTGGAAATTCAGAAGATTATCAATAGCTACTTTCAGAATCTTTACTCTCACAGAATAGAAGACACAGAAGAAATGGACACATTCCTAGACAGGTACAAATTACAACCGAATTGACAAGATATAACCACTCTCAATAGTCCAATAACAGCCAATGAAATACGACATGTAATTAAAAACCTCCAACAAAGAAAAGTCCAGGTACGGATGGAAT
>NW_004524720.1:5876633-5929751 GCF_000260255.1 Octodon degus
TCAAGGAAAATTATAGTACTCTTAAAAGGAGATCGTAGAGGATTTCAGAAAAAGGAAAGATATTCCATGCTCCTGGATAAGAAGAACCAACATTGTGAAGATGGCCATACTCCCAAAACTGCTGTACAGATTTAACGCAATCCCTATCAGACTACCACCAACATATCTCACAGAGCTAGAGAAATCATTCCTAAAATTTATGTGGAACCAGAAAAGACCTAGAATAGCAAAGGCAGTCTGGGCAATAAAGACAAGACATTACAATTCCTGACGTGAAATTTTACTACAAGGTTACTGTGATAAAATCAGCATGATACTGCCAACAAAACAGACCTGATGATCAATGGAAGAGATTAGAAGACGCTGAAGCCCCTACAAAAACACTCAGCCACTTTATCTTCGACAAAGGGGCCAAACATACTCACTGGAAGAAAGATAGCCTCTTTAAGAAATAGTGCTGGAAAAACTGGCTCTCTACATTTCGAAAACTCAAACTTGACCCAGGTCTATGACCATGCACTAAGCTAAAGTCAAAATGGATTAAAGATCTAAACATTAAAGCAGAGACACTAAATCTCCTGAAAGTAGGAGGAACTCTTGAAGACAAAGGGATAGGGAAAGAGTTCATGAACATAAATCAAATCGCACAGGAAACACTTGAAAGAATTAACAACTGGGACCTGCTCTGAGTTTTTTCATGTCAAAAGAAATTACCAACAAAGTGAAAAGACAACCCACAAATGTAGAAAAAAATCATGACAAATAAGTACTCAAAGGTCTGCTCTCCAGAATTCATAAAGAACTAAAAACACTAAGGCCCCAAAATTTAAAGACCCATTTCAGAAATGGGCATCTGAGATGCTCAGATGAAATTAAAGCAAATAAATATATGAAAAAATGCTCCACATCACCAGCCATCTGTGAAATGCAAATTAAAACAACATTGAGATATCATTTCACCCCAGAAAGAATGCCTATCATAAAGACATCTACCAACAACAAATGTTGGAGAGGCTCTGGGGGAAAAGGAACCCTTCTCCACTGCTGGTGGGAATGTAGACTGGTGCAACCATCATGGAAATCAGTATGGAGACTCCTTAGAAAAGTAGGACTGGAAATCCCATTTAAACCAGCTATTCTTCTACTGGGAATTTTCCCAGAGGATCTGTAAACAACATATCATAGGGATATATGGGTGCCTATGTTTATAGCAGCACAGTTTGTGATAGCCAAATCTTGGAAATAACGAAGATGCCCATCACTTGAGGAATGGATGAAAAAGTTGTGGTATTTTTATACAATGGAGTATTACTCATATTATATAAAGTATGATAAACTTGAAGCCTTTATATTGAAGTGGAAGCCACTTGTATACTCATAAGTGAAATAAACCAGACACACATATGTAAATACCGTAGTTTCCCTAGTATAAGAACTCCAAAGAAATGCAAATAGAAAGGTATAATACACGTAAAAGGAAAGCAGGAACTCTAGGACTAATCAAGAGAGGGAAAGCAGAAGAGCTGGGAAACATGACAGTGACAAGCCATAGTTATATGTAGAAGATGAGCAAGGCATGATTCTGAGAATCTTCAGAAGATTTTTGAATCTAGCAGTTAACTGGAAAGATTCTCACCCTGACTAACTATATATAATGATACCTGTGAACTAAGCAACTGCACTGAGGATGGTAATCTATAATAGTAGTTTTATGCTTGGACTGCCTGTCATTCTGGTCTTCTGAATATGGGCTGCTTGTCATGACATGCCAGTTGCTGCTGTGCTGTCTGTTGGGTAGATGATTGTTCAAAAAGAAGGTGGTGGTGAATGAAGAGACAGGAAAAGGAATGCTGTGGGACTGACTGTCCTGCTTCAAGGTTATAGATGATTAAATTTTTGTACTTATGTGTAAACATAAGTTACGTAATTCTTTATGCCTGTTTTTTAAAATATAATCTAATTTTTAAATGTTTATCATATTCTGCAGGGACTTAAAAGTTCAACATATGAATACTTGATGAAAAATACCTGTTCCATGTTATGCCTAAGATGTCTGACATTCAGATAGTGAAGTTAAGCTTAACAGCCTAGGTTGTATGGTAATAACAATAAGCTTGTCTTCTGGAGGGTTAACAACCTAAGCTTGCAGACCAAAATTATAGAAAAAGGAGGGCCGCAAGGAAAGCCAACATTATGGCCCTAGCCTTCCAAGGTCAATTAAGACTCAGGACATATGAGAACTTGTACTGTAACAACATGTAACTCAGTAGTATCCCAAATTTTCTGATCAAGGAGATTATGGGGCCAAAGAGGAAAGTGATCAATGATGTAGAGTGTGCCTAAGGAGAGTCACATGGAGAGAAAACATTCTCTTAGGCTTTCACAGAGAGCACATTGGCCAAGCAATGGCCGTGACTCATCCACATGGCTCACACTGACAATGATCTATAATCTGAGGTACAGGATCTCAGGATAAATCCTGAGGGGATTTCACTGACCTTATCAGACCCAAAAGCTACAACTCTTTTTGCATAGGTCTGGCTTTATCTTGGTCCTAACAATCCAGCAAAGTATAAAAACGAAGTATAAGAAGTAAAGCCATGGTGTTATGTTGAGCTGTAGGACACTGAGGTCAACAATTTCTGACATTGCCAGTGAAGCAGAAGACTCAATACTATTATGGACTATTGGACTCTTTTAGAATATTTTGCTGAGTTAACACACCTATAATATTCAAATGACGGAACAAAAAAAGGGATACAGATGAATGTCCATTTTGTATCTGCGTATTCAAAATGGTTAGGATATATAGTTACATTCTCTTAATGAATAGAGGGATTTGTTGTAATAGTGTTTGTAAATAGGATATCATGTCTGCATCTTGTATAGCAAATAACCACTACGAAAAAAGAGTATGAGATGTGTTAATTATTGAAACTGTCCTACCAATTTGATTTGAAACTGTCTCATTGCTATTTCTCAATAAAATTATGGGGGAAAAATTTCATTGCAAAAAAAAAAAAAGAACATGGATAAAATGATGATCTGAGAGAAGGTATTCAAAGGCAGTCCAACACTAAGGCTATGGTATGAGTACTGTAGGTGTTAACCAGATTTATAGAACTGCTTACATTGGCAGAAAAACTTGGCATGGTGCACATGATGGGGACTTTCCCAGAATGAAACATGCAAGAGGTCAGGAAGCTTTCCTCCAGATTTCAAAGGCCTGAGAAGCCAGGGATAAATCACCCAAAAGGTTACTGTGTAAAGCTGCAGGAATAAAACCAAATGTATAGTGGTGACCCCAGAAGTTGGGACCACACTGCAGTGAGCAAGATAATAGCTGAACTGCCTGAGTCCCTCAGAACACACCTTACTACCATGTATCCTGGATACAGGAAACAGATTTACAGAAGCTAATGCTTGTCTTGCTGCTTTTGGTCGCCCCAAGGTTGGATTCTTTCAATCCTCCTACTCCTCTCTTTTGGGATTGGAATGTTTACTCTGGACCACTGTTGTCTTGGGGTTATGTAACATTACTAATTTGTAGAAGTTCACAGATGTTTGCCTTGAATCTCAAGGACTCTTCCCCAAACTGTCCTAGACTTTAAAAAAGTGCTGGAACTCTTCAGACTTTGGAGTTGGGATTATTGTATTCTTTTTCTTGAACATACCCAGCACAGTTGTTTCATGTTAAGTACAGTCACTAATTTGCTATTTTACTTAATTTGGAAATAGTGGTTTAAGGAGACATGCTTGGCTGTCAAATTGTCAAGGGAACAGCTAAAACATTATACAGTGTCAACTCAATTGGTTTGGGATTTGCTGAGATTAATAAAGTATAATTCTAGATGTACGGGAGGATTACCAAGGCATGATCAGAAGCAGCATTATCTGGTCCCTTGCCCTTTCCTTTTAGCTGTTACCCTGCTTTGCTTTTTAGCCACCACAAACTGCTCTGCCACACTTCCTCCATGCTGTTTCTGCTATGGGACCAGCTTACCATGGACTGAATTCCATGAAACCATGAACCAAACTAAATCTCTCTTCAAATTGCTACAAACTTCATTCCAGTGATAGAAAAGCTAATACAGGACTCTTCCTCAAACCGTCCTCAATCACCTTTCCCTTTCTTTTTAGAATTTATACTTGAGGTCTCTACTCAAAAGGACACTTCTACCAAGTTGTCCCTTCATGCTGTCACACTATCCCATTTCTTCCATGGTGCTAAAGCAAAATCTGCTACTCTTTTTTCACTGACTGGTCCACTAACATATTCACTATGCAAACAAAACCTCTTGCCCATCTCTTACCTATTGCAGCAATCCCCAACACTTAACAATGTGTAGCACAGTGCATATAATACTTTGCTGAAGGGACAATTATGTTTGCTAAAGCCTTTACTAAAGTTTAGAATCATTATGAAGATAACATGTAAAATTCTTGATAATAATCTATAAAAACAGGAATCTTGTTTCTGCTTTTGTTTATACTTGAGGCCACCACTTAGTATCAGATGCTGCAGAGGATAGCTGAAGGCAACTAAAAAGCATTTGGATGCTCAGTGCTTTGATACTGTTTTCCCAAATTCTGTATTGTTTTTCTCATTTGCAAGGCTGAATAAAACAGGAGTTCAAGACTGCTCCTGGAATCCCAGAATAGCTAAGTGACAGAATTGAATATTCACAACTGGAAGGATCTAAGGATAACCTACAGTGTGATACATTTCATTTTAAAGATGAAATAACAGTCTAACAACCTTAAAGCCTTGCAAGACCATACGGCTACTGAACATTGCTAAAACACTGCACATGGGCATCTAAAGATGAGGGACCATCTTTTTACCACTCATCTCCTAAATAGTATTTTTTCCCTTGGAGTGGACACCAACTCTTTGGAGAAGAGGTGGGAATTCTGGAGTGGCTGTTCCCCATCCTCCTCTTCTAAGGCTGTGATTTCTGTGTTGGTCTGTTTGAATGAGAGGAACAAACAACTGGAGGTGAACAGCAATGATGCTTCTCTCTTTACAGGATAGCCTCACTCTAAGGTGGACACACATATCCAACTTTACAGTTTGAGATTTTCATATCTGTTAAGGGGGAGCAATCCGTTCTAGTAATGTCTAATTTGAGGACAAGTTGAACATTTAGCTACATTAGAGGACCCTGATGAAAGATAAGAGCAACAGCTACCAATGCCACACTTCTGTGTATGTGTGGTGCAAAAGAGACAATTTATCTTCTCTAGGGAAATTCAAGTTTGTGCTCGTCTTTTACTAGGTCCCAATGTCCAAATGACCAATAGTCATGAGGCAAGAATGAATGAGCAGGGTATGTTCAGAAAGACAGCAGAGGGGTGAAGGTATTAAGCGTATCCCTGACAGACAAGTTCACTGAGAAGTCCAAGTAAGTGAATTTGTTCAAAGTTATGCAGTAAGTTAATTTTAAACTGAGACTGACATTCAGGTTTCCATTATAACACGTCAATACCAACATTAACAAAATCTTACACATAAGTTCCAAGTTACATTTAATATTTTTTCCAAAATTGTATTTATTTTTGAATGACATTCTTTTATCCCACATTTGAAATAACTTATATAAACAAAAGCTTAAAAGCAATAAAGTCCCTTACCCCAAACCAAATCACTAAAGATATAAGATGGTTTATAAGACCTGTAAAATCTAAATGCCATTTGATCAGACACCATGGTTGAGTCCATTTCTTACTATAACAGGTTCATTCTACAGGGATCTGTAAATTACAGATATAGCTGCTGGGACAGATCCTCACCTGGAAACTTGCAGTCAACACACAGACTTGTAGCAATGTAGTCAGCAGCCTTTATCAATTCTTATTTGAGGATACAAGCAGATCATTTTTAGTGTTGATCACTGAACTCCTGAAAAAAGTTTCTAATGCTTAAGCAACACAAAGAAATCTTTCCACCACACAATAACTGGAAAATCTGGGCAGAAGTCGGGATAATGTGCCTATCACCAGCTTTGCCAATGCCAAGTGCCTGCTCATCCCCACTGGACTTGCTTGTCCCCTATGGGGCAATCTGCTTTTCGGAACTACTTTTTAGTAAGCCCCTTATTCAATAACAGCAAATTATTACCTTAATGAAGTTGCCTGTGAGATGTCCCCTTAAATCCATGCAGCTTAAGGAGCACAAGTGAACTATCCCTTCCCACCTTCAAAGTAACAGTATATTTTTTTACTTTCTTTTTTTAAACCAGGAGCTCCCTATGGTTGGCTTTTCAGAAGATGATCCATGTTTATAATTATAAGATCCATCTGATGTAAGTCTTGAAATGCTGACTCCATAGTAAAGGGCAAGACATGGGATAACACAGAGCATCAATAAGAGGCGATAGGCTTTATTAGCTTTCTACTGCATAACCAACTGGCTGAGGGTAATTTCTAACTAGATCTCAAACTGTTTTAATAAGGACTCACGTGGCTAATAGGCTTCTTCTGTTCTTGAATTAGTTCACTTGGCACGCATAAAACTTGTTTTATCTTAACACAACTCAAAAAATGTGGCAGGGATGCAGGCACAGTTTGTTGTATGTATGTACGTATGTATGTATTATTTAACACTTATTTAAAAGCTGTAATGAACCCAGAATTTTTAAAAATTCAAAGCTATAAAACATGGCCCCAAATAGCAGGCTACCAAAAAAAAAAAAAAACCAATGACAGAAGGAAAAGTCAAATTTGTTCACTTCCCAAATTCTGCCTTGCATCAAATGAGTAAAAGCCCCAGACCAGGGAAACCATAAAATGGAGATGCACCCTGCCAAAGACCAAGAGAAAGAAGGCAGTAAAGCCAGTTTGGAGGAACTGATAGTTCCACAAGGTTGAGGCTCAGGATGCCCTCATATACCTCCAGCCTTCAGCTCCCAGTTTGCTTTTAACCTTTTGACATCCTCCCCTTTCCAAGTTTAAAAAAAAAAAAAAAAAAATTCTCTGGGACATCTATTAGAGCTCCAATGACTTTATTTGCTGTTGAGTTCAAATCTAAAATTAAAGTCAACAAATCGTAAGTTTTCTTCATTCTTCATTAATGATGAAAAACTCTCCATTCAAAAACTGTACTTACAAAATGTGTTCCTAAGTAGCCATCCAGTTTTAGCTGTAGGGCACTTAATCATTTAGCAAACAAATTGTACTCACTACATTTATAAATAGGTACTGTACTGTGTGTGTGTGTGTGTGTGTGTGTGTGTGTGTGTGTGTGTTTTGTTTTTCCTTTTGGCAAACAGAACAAAGCAGATAATAAAAAAATGTATTTATCATCACATCCAAAAATAAAATGAACCTAAGATCTCTACTCATATGTCAAGTGATTCATACTGCAGAGGTAAAACTAAAACCTACACTTACAGTAGTTTTAAAAATCCTTAGTGCAAGAAACATAACCAATTAATACAGATCAACAGTAATTAATGAATATGGAAAATTTTCCTATACAGAGGTAGAGAGTCCAGTGCACAAGGCTAAAACAATAGTCAATAGTCTAAACAAGACTGAACCAGGTTATACGGAACCCACTTTAAATTTCATGTATTAGACTGTATGTACATACATACAATAAATAGACTATACAATTTTTAAAAGTAGTTTAATAAACTCCACAAAATAATAGTAGATGCATTGAAATATTTACATAATTCAATTTTTAAATCTCTCATTCAAATAAAAGGGATAAAAATAAGATTTCTGCTCTAAAGTCAGAATTTCTTTCCTGAAATGGATTGATAAAATAAGATATTTTACATGAGAGGAATGAATTTATGTCTACGAGGTATTCATATTCAGCTAAGAAAATATGTCCCTTTTTAAGCTATATAGATTAGGGAATATAAAATGGTATTTTCTACATTTTTAGATCTCTATTTCAAGTTCTAAATTCAATTCTTGAAGAGAGAAGCTGATTAGGTTCCCATTCAAAGTAAATTACAATTACAATGGGAAAGTAATTTAAGTTTTCATTTGCTGCTGTCTGTATTTGAAAGTGTAGGCCAGAAATAATTTGGCCATAGTCCTGGCCCAAATAATTATGATTATACATAACACACATTCCAATGAAATCAACTCTTGGCTTGGTGTTCTTGAGATTTTGATTTTCTGAGTCCCTTCCATTTCCAAAGCATATTTTACTTTGGGTGCGTATAGTAGGGGTCAGATGTATGCCTTTAGGGTACTCAAAACTAATTAACACTGAATTCTAAAGTTTTCCAAGCTCATGTAGAAAGACAGTGAAACAGAGATCACTACTGTTAATTTGCCTCTGACTTGAAAAACAAAACTCAGAAACCTCAGTCACTGTGGCCTAAGAAAGTAAGCAAAAACTCAAAGCTTTATCTGTGTAAAGGACTCAGATTCTTAGACTTGATATCAAATTTGCTATTTGATTTTGTATCTTTAGCTCTTTTATTCTGATACAAAATATTCTTATATTTAGCTCTTAAGAAAATCAGGGGTAGTCAGAAAATGAAAAAGCATGGTCATAATTAATGAAGCATAAATCTTCACAGTTTGGATTATTTTTATCTCCTCTAAGCACCCACAATGAAAATGCAAGATGAACTTTTATTTAATCATTCTGTGAAAAATACCTCAGTAAATAGTAACATTTTCCTGTCAGTGATCTTCCCATTGGAATGCCCACCCACCCTCCCACCCTTTTTGTAGTTTTACGTTTTTAAAAAATTTTATACAAATAGACTAACTTTGATTTGAAGTAAACATATAAAAATTGAGAAGAATATTGCTTGCAACAATGGACATGGTAGTAGAAGGAACCAGACAGGAGAACAGAGAAATGTTTGTGCATGGTGACTCTGGCACATGGAGCTCCCTGGGTCAGCCCCACACAGGGAGGCCCTTACTACACACTGTTTCCTTCAGCGCACAAGGTCTGACTCACTTGTAGTTACAACTGGTGGGGTGGGGGTGGGGGATAAGGGGTATACAAACAATAACAACAAAAGCAGCAACTGGAAGAAAACTGGAAGGCACAAGCACCCGTGTGACCTAGAATTTTCTTGGTGTGAGGAATAAGAAGGGAATGGGAAACTTTGGGTTCAGCACTATAGTCACGTTGAATTCTGCTACAGTTGAAGAAAAACCATATACAGTACAATAAAGATGTACAGAAACGTAAGAAGCACATCCCACTTAGGACGAAAGCTCAGAAGACAGCTCACAAAAATAGTGCAGAGAGAAACAAACAGTACTATTTATTTGGAGGTCTGTGCCATAGTGGGTACAAACTATATTCTCTGCTCTTTAGGACCAAAACAGAATAAAAATAAACAAAATCTCTCAAATCCCCCCCAAAAAGCAGCAAGAAGGAATGCAAGAAGTCTTACAGAACACACTGATCCAAATGGGGTGCTAAGTGTGGCGTTCCTGTCTTTAAATGCACATCCAACTTGGCTACCTCCTACGTACTTCTGGCGCCTTCATCTCCTGACCAGATGGGGCATTAAGAAATGGCCAAGCCTCTCAACCATGTTTCCCGCCTCCACCAACTTCCTTTCCCTCTGTTTCCTCCTCCAGGATGAGTCTGTTTCCTCCACAAAGGAAGTGCTGTTAATGGAGATGGGGAAAGGTGTGAAACCGGTTTCCAGAATACTGACTTTGCTTCCCTCGAAGTCTTGTTGTGTACAGCCAACTGCACAAGGTGGAGTGAGGGCTGCCTGCCGGAGCTATGAGTTAGAAAAAGAAAGGAAGAACAAAAACAAAACCACTCCAACATGTCTTTTCTCAAACCACAAGAGAAACTGAGGGGTGGTACAGGCTCCAGTGGGGTCAATGAGCGGTTAGGAGATGATGGCCGGTGACCACCTTGGCAGAGTTAAATTGTCAGCACTTGCTGACCGCTTCCGTGAGGATCTTCTCAGGTCCTTGTACTTGTCCTCACAGAGGCGAGAGATGGCCTGGGAACAGAAGAGACAGTGTAGTCAGTCTAGGATCCAATGAGGCCTTGAAAAAGCAGTCCTTCTTCTCCAGGAGGGTCTACGCACCCAGAACCAGTCACCATGCCAAGGTCACTTGCTCCCTGATGCTGCTTTATGCAGTGAGCTCTAAGATCTTAAAAGCTGTCATTTTTTTCAGAGCAAATTTTTTATTCCTAAATTTCCTGAGATTAACATTTGTTGTTTCTCAGTTTGTAGTATGAGACTAAAGGTAATCCCATAAAAAGATTAAATGTTCTACCTTATTTTAGATTTTCTTTGTGAGAAGTAACATTAACTTTAATTATACCTTTCTCACATTTACAAAGATACTAATTTATTTCAAATTCCTTGCTAGTGCAGAAACTAATCTGCATCTGCCTTGGCTTTTGGTACACATTCTACAGTAAAACCAACAGATCAAAATGTCATTTGGCAGATCTGAGCAGGGAGAGAGCTTCAGACAAGGGCAGCTTTTGATACAGCTCACTTCTTGCATTCTGTTACACTAGTTCATTTGCCTCATCCCCAAGTGAACCAATAGGGCGCTAGGGTCTGGAAAGTAAGACATTCATTCCTTACAGATTATTCAAAGGGGCACCATGAGCTTTTCTTGAGATGGTTTCTATTCAGCCCCACAGCAACTCTGATTCTTTTTGAGACAGGGTCTTGCTATGTAGTTGAGGTTGGCCTTAGACTCACTATGCAGGCCAGGTTAGCCTCAAACTTGAAAGGATCCTTCTGCCTAGCCTCCAGAGTCTTGAGATTACAGAAATGCACAATCATACTTGGCCTAATTCTCTTTAATCCTGGTGACTCCTCAACACTGGGTACGACCCTCATCAGCTCAGCCAGCCTCTGCTTAGATTGGTGGACCCAGAACCCCATATGTTCTCCATCACAGGATGTGTGTACTTCCCTCAGGTCTAGCAATGGAGCTTCAGCCTGAGCCACAGCAGCTCCATGCTCACTGGGAAAACTAGATTCCAGCTCATGTATATTCTTTGAGTTTCATTATGTGGTTTAGAGTGAATCCCTCTAAGAGAGGGTTATCCATTTCTCCCCTTGAATAAATAAGTCCGAGACTGAATGAGCAATTTCATCCCAATGGCTAACATATAATTCCAGCAAAATGGTACAGTTCTAAAAACCTCTGGATTTTATTGCAGTGCCAGACACCAGTCTGTTCCACTGTTTCAACCTAAGATTCCTTTTTAGGACTAATTTTTTGAAGTATGGGGTATGTGTATATATCATAATGCTTAAGATTAAAGCCAGGGCATCAGGTATGCTGGGCAAGTCCTCTATCCTGCACTATATCCCTAGCCTAAAACATGTGCTTTCTAAATCTGTAATACAGAACAACTCTAGCCCCGTACCTCTGGCTTTGTTTTACCTCAGTTATTAGCTCTGTCAGACCACTACACTGCCACTGCCCTTTTGATCCTTTCCTAAGTAGGAAAAGCTACTTGAGCTAGATGGTACAGTGGGCAGCACAAAACCTTGTGGGTTTCACCTAGCTTCAGACAGGATTGTGCCATCCACCACTTTGGTCAAAGGTGCTATGCTATGACAAGAAATAAAAATGTTGTCCAGGGATTAAATTACCAGAGGGTGGCTCAGGAGGAGAGGGTTTTGCCAGGACCCTTCTTACCACCTGCCTTTTCTTAGTCTGAAAGTAAGATGGAAAGAGTCTGATAAAAACATGAAGTTAAGTTTCACACATTCATGCCATGATAAGATCCCAAAGTCACATGGCTAATAATGGCTCAGCCCAGAACCAAAACCAGTGAGGTCAACTCTCATAGTGTTATGGTAGGAAAAGACTGATGTAGTCGAACATTTCTGGGTTTCCAATTCTTAAGTTTGTTTGGAAGTTTTTTCCTAAAAAGTTCATGCTAAGAAATACTTTTACTGTGGATTTGTATGTTTAAAAATTCTGTTAAGGACAAGGGTTTCTAAAAATCTTTATAAATATTAAGTAAAAACTGATTGTAAAAGGCTATTAAAATACAAAATTGTACAAATTATAATCAACTAAACTAAGTGATTAGCAGCAAATGTGGGCCCTTATTTTATAGCACATTATAGGAAAAATGGTTGCAGTGGCTACACACACTGCAAATCAGATGATGCATCTGCAGCAGTCCAATGGATAACAATGTTTTAGACATTCTTACCTCAAGCTTGTGAGCCCTCTCTCTGCTCAAGGGCTCTAAGGGAAAACTCAGGTTGTTCGCTTCTGCCAGAGAACGAAGATCAAAATAATACTTGGCATACACACTGGAAGGGACATTGATGTTGAATTGGAGCAATTCAAGAAACTGTCGCTCTAGCTCATTCCTGTAAAGCAAAAGCAAAAATAGCATACACTCAGCTGCCCCACTAGGCTGTTTGGCCAGCCAAACTGCTGGAGATAAGACTCTAGAAAACTGAATCCTCCAGGGAGAAAAGTGATCTAATTAATTGCCTGGTTGAGCACCAGAATTCGGGTTTAACCACCAAATTGTTATTAAAAGCCGAATCCATTTGATCTGGTGCCCAGGAGAATGAGGCCTGATTAATTGGGATGATTACCAGGAAGTGCTTCAGGGTGACTCATTTCACTGCGCCGCCACCACACACACACACACACACACACACACACACACACACACAGAGCAGGTCAGGGTGACTCATTTCACTGTGCCATCACACACACACACACACACACAGAGAGAGAGAGAGAGAGAGAGAGAGAGAGAGAGAGAGAGAGCGCGCGCGAGAGAGAGAGAGAGAGAGAGCAAGCAGGTTCTGGCTCAGCATAAAAGTCTACTTCCATGGCCAGAGTCTGGGCCTTGTGTGGTAGGGCTGATAAAGTCATCAAGAGCTGTCGGAAGGCAGAGCTCAAGACATGCCTTGAGGAGAAAGCCTCTCATGGGAGGAGAGAAGAGGAATGGTACAGGTGTTCCTGATGAGAACGCTGCAGGAACAGTGACCCTGAAGGAGAAAAGCAGTCTCAAGCTCACACAAGCACCTCAATCACCTGGAGAGCACAGCCCTTAAGCCCTATCTCTGTTGGCCTTGCTGAGGCAGAGGCTGGCTGGACCCACACACTCAGAAGCTCCATGAGAAGAGGTGATACTAAGATCCATTTTGCTCACCCACTTACACTGTTAAAAATGAATGACAAATACCTGAAGAAATTTAAAAATTTCTACTTTGAGAATTTCTCCTGTCAATTACCAATCAAATTAAACTAGGTGTATTTCTTGAGAGTTACTGGGTGGAGGGGGGACAATGACAGATCTATTCCTTGAATGCTGGCCCTGGGCCACACACTCAGTTTCATACCTAACCCTCCGAAGCAGCTGGTGATGCCTGGCCCCATCACACACCAGTCACCTGCTCCTGTCCTTCACTATACTACACTGTGACTGCTGGCTTTAGAGTTTACCATTTGCCTTCTCAGACAGGAACAGTAGCCTCTGATTTCACACGTCTGGCCTCTGATTTTACATACATGAGAGCTGATCTAAGTTTAGGAAAACATGAAGTTCTGCCGTGAAGGGAGAGGGGGTATTTCCAGTGGTCTTCCGACCCTCCCACTCCCCAAAGGAGGTGAGTACACATGGTTCCTATGTCTGGAAAGAGGCTAACCCCAGTGGGCCTGTCCCAAGAGCCAGTCCTCCAGCCTATACACCCTACCTATGCTCCTTCACTGACTGCAATGAGTATATACCCTCACTCTTTAGATCTCAAACTATCCCAGTGTGTTGTTTTCTCATACTGCACAAAGTCCCATCTTACCTGTTTATGTCACCTCAGTGAGCTATCAGAGACCAAGGAGACATGTTCCAGGCTCAGGGACAGGTGTACAAAGGAGGCAGAGCAGGGAGGTTGGATCTTGGGGAAGGCCTGGGCTTTAGGGAGACAAAACTATTGGGCAGATAATTATAAAACTTCAGCAAGCTACCAGCAGAGATCTAAAGTCAGATTCAGGTATTTTACTTAGATGAGCTGCATTTATACAGTTTTGGGAAAGGAGTTAACAAGCTCCAAATACTGAGCTGAGTTTTATATCTTTAAGG
This sequence comes from Octodon degus, assembly GCF_000260255.1. Taxonomy (NCBI): domain Eukaryota; kingdom Metazoa; phylum Chordata; class Mammalia; order Rodentia; family Octodontidae; genus Octodon; species Octodon degus. The sequence goes on from NW_004524720.1 coordinate 5,890,675, forward strand.
AATTTACTTTGGATTATTTTTTACTTCAAGTAACTTTTATTTATGCTTCACTCAGTGTGACCTTAAAAGAGGTCAGCCTGTGTAATACTGGAATCTGGAAAGATTGTAGTAAGAGTGTAAAAAACACAGTATTGCTAAGGCCAAAAGGCAAAATACAGTAACTGGGCTAGTAGGGATAACCCTGTGAAAACAGGAGCTTACTGAGGGTAGATCGCCACCTGGTGGCTACAACGTGTAATTGCAGAGCTTATACTTAAATCCTACCCAAAAAAAGAAAAAAGAAAAAGAAAAAAAAATCTTTTTAAAAAATATTTTAAGAGAACTAGTTTGATAAGCCTATCCAAAATGGCATATGGAGGGCCGGCCAAATAGCTCAGCGGATTAAAGTGCCTGCAAGCAGGCGCAGGGGCCAGGTTCAATCCCTGGACCTGCCATGCAGGCCCAGCCCCTGGGGCACCCTGAGAGGGCAATTGAGACTGGGTGTGCGGGAGTGCGCCTGTAATCCCAGCTTTTGGGAGGCTATAAACGGGCGGATCACTATGAGTCTGAGCTAGTAGTAAGACCCTGAACACTCTGAAGACCCTTCCTTAAAATACAGGAAAAAAAAAAGGCATATGCACACCAACCACTCTAGCTAAAAGTACACAAGATGAGTAAAGGCAAGAGAAAACTGGTTTTTGGACACTGACATTTTACCAGGGTTTCTTGGAAAAAAGAACCTCCTCTCCTCAGATTTGTGCTTGAATGCTCTGGTTAAGCTTTGGAAATGAGCATTTGAGAGATGTTTATATTTTCATACTGATGCAGACTTTTGCAAAATAAAGAATGACTGCAAATACTTTTGAGTATTTCTAAACTATAGTACAACCTAAAGGAGACATCTGCTGGCTTGCTGTGTGATAATTAACACAGAACAATGTATAAAGAACAGGTTTGATGGATTTACTGCCCTTGTTTGGGTAACTATGAGGTAACAGTTCTGATATAAATATTTGTAAGAAACATATCCCAGGCAATGAGCAAAAAACGTACTTCAGAAGCAATTATTACATTAGCTTGACACTGCACAGAAACCCAACTGAGCTGGTGTAATAGAAAAAACTTGAAAACAGGATTCTAACACAGACTATAGAATTGTTTTCATCATTTAAGGCCCGCCCTATCTTTCTAGAAAACTGGGCTAGAAAAATCCAAAGACAGGTGTTATTCCAGCAATCCCGCGCCACTCCAGGTGTATATGAAAAAAACAAAAACGGGCTCTTAATGCAGTATCCCCATAGCCACGTTCAAGCAGCACTGTTCATACTAGTTCAGCGTTGAAGTAACATTTAATATCCATTTGCAGGTAAAGGAAAATAAAATAAAATGGGATATGCTGATAAAATGGGAGTGTTAGTCTAGAAAGGAAATGACATATGCTACCACACAGATAAACCTTGAGGACATCATGCCAACCTTTTGAAATAAAGCATTCATAAAAAATAAAATACTGTACAACTCCACTTATGTGAGGTACTGAAAGTAGTCAAATTCACAGACAGAAAGTAGAGTGGTAATCCCAAAGGCTGGAGAGGGAGGTGAGGGGGTTATATTTAACAGGCAAAGCTTCAGTTTGGGTAAATGACAAAGTTTTGGGGACAGACGGTATTGATGGTTGAACAACACTGAATATGTTTAATGCCACAGAACTGCACACTTAAAACTGGTTAAAATGATAAATTTTATGCTATGTTATTTTAAAACACACCCCAACAAAACCAGGTATCAGGCATCTGAGGAGGGACGAGGAACCTTGTTGTGTCCTCAATGGTCATACAAAACAGACAATTCCCTTCCTTCTCACTTGGGATTCCTTTGTTGACACACAAAAATAACCCTTAGAGGATTACTACAGACAAATATCCAAGTGTACTTTTTAAACAGACTTTTTGTGCATAGAACTCAGCACAAACTCCCACATTCCTTTCCAATGCCCAGCAACGACCATCTGTGGGGTCTGGTGACTTGTGATGTGTGACCACTTTATTACTGTCAGGGTGAGGAGAGACTGGCCTGCATTTTGAGATTCGACTGGTTTCTGCGAGCCAAGACAGTGCCCTGGCCCTTCTTCAAGTAGAGCCTGCAGTTGTGTCCCCACAGGGTTAGCTGTCTTCTCAGCCAGAAACAATACTGTGTTCAAAGATGCAGGGGGTTCTCTAAGAAAAGCTCTTCACTGTGGAATGATTCCTGGGCTACCAATTAATCTAGGGTCATAAATGCCAGGAAAGTGAGTTTAGGATGCTACTGCACAGGCCAGAGAGAATGATACAGAGATGCCTGGAGAGCAAACACCAACACAAAGCACATTTTAAAGAGCTTCCAAAAAAAAAAAAAAAAAAAAATTTAAAGAGCTTTCCCGTTGAAATTTGTACCTGCTCTTCCTTTGAAGCAGTTCCAAGTGAAGCTCAGGTTGTTTACCTCTAGCATGAAATGAAGACCAGTTTATAACATGCAATTAGCACACTGCTAAGTGGCAAAAAGCTTATTAACAGCATATATAATATTGGTTCAGTTTTGCAAAAATAAAACAAAACAAAAACATATAAACACTGGGAAACTATGTATCAAAATGTTAGCAGTATTCTTTCTGGGTGGAGGGATTAGAAAAATATGGCAGTTCATGACCAGAAAGATGAAGCACACCTCAATAGATGAGTTTTGCCCTTTGCAAAGGGTTCTCATCTGTTCTTAGGCCCAAACTATCAGCTCTTCACATCTGGAAGGGAAAATAAGCTGGCATGCACTTTCCTCACTCTGGGACAGCCACATGGGATGTGGATGGAACCAACTTGTAGCCCAAGTACGCATCCAAATGAGGGGTCCCATGCTTGCCCACAGCAGGGTGGTGGATGTGACTGAGTGCTGTTGCATCTGCACAGGAGTCTGCATGGTAGGTGGATGGCAGACTGGGGTAGACCCGTGGGTGCAAAACTACCTGCTGAGGAGTCTAGGGGCTTTGTTCCTTTTCTGAAGCCATGCTGGGGAAGAGACGCTCATCTCTTTACCTTGCACCAGGTTGTAAGGATGTCTCAAAAATTCTCTCCCTCCTCCCCTTTAAGGGGTACCTGGAAGTTATTTCTCTTAACCATTTGAATGAGAGATACTGAATTTTACTGAGTTTTGAAAACTTACAGGGTTTTGTCAAGGGGGGAAGAAAACAACAACAAAAAATCCTAATGCAATCATCATGACAAAGAATTCCAGGGCTTAGGGTGTTGGCTCAGTGGTACAGGGCTTGCCTAGCATACAGAAGACCCTGGATTTAATCTCCAGCACAGCCAAAAACTGAAAGCAAAAATTCTAACACTAAATCTATGATTCTGTGCTTATGGTACGAAGTGTCTTAATGCCTCTATCTCTCGAAACTTGGTTCAACCTCAGGGACATCCAAATAGCTCCTATAATGCTGTGGGTTTCATTTCTTTCAGTGACAGCTACTGGATGCATCAGGTTGTACAAGTTACTACATACCACAGACAGCAGGATTTCTTTTCTCAGTCTGGAGCTGTACAGGCCCAGGGTGTCAGCATGGCTGCTTTCCTCCGAGGCCTCTTTTTTTGGAGGACAGGTGGCCATCTTCTCTGATTGCAACACTTTGTTTTTCCTGTTGAAGTACTAATCTCTTATAAAATGACACCAGTCACACTGGCCAGGGCCCACTCCAATGACCCCATTATAATTAACTTTTTTTTAAAAAACCCACTCTAGATTAAGGTACTGGAGGTTAGGACTTCACAAATGAGTTTGGGTGGGGTGGAACCAAAATTCATCCCTGTAATATCTGCCTTTAGGCCTTCTGAAATTCATGTGCATTTTCATGCAGAACATATTCACCTCCTCTAACAGCCCTAAACTCTGAACCCATTCTAGTATCAACTCTAAGGCTAAAAACCTCTAAGGTAGATCTGGGTAAAACTTGCAATATGGTTCATCCTGAGGGAAACATTCCTTAGCTGTGAACCTGGGAATTCAGACAAGTAACCTGCTACCAAAATTGAATGAAGGGAAGAAGTACTGGACAGACCCTCCCTTTCTAAAAGCAGGCATCTTTTTTGCTTTAGAAAGATGCAAGGGGTCTTAGCCAAGCCTTAGGTCTACAAGGCATATTTCATTAGATTCTAAGGCTTTATGAGAATCCCCTTTGATGATGCTTTTATTATCTTGCCCCTGGACAGCAGCCCTGCCTGTGGGACCTACACTCCCAAGAGTACAAAGGACGGTAAATTCCTGAGCCCCAAACCTGTGCCTCCCATGCTGTTGGTGGCAGTGGAAGCACAGTCAAAGGCTGAGCTACTTTCAGGGATGCCTGTCTTTTTCTGAAGGATAAATGCATGCTGTGGCCAAATTATCCCGTGGAACTTGTTAATGGTAACACCAATGCTTCCAGCAAGCTGGTGAACACAAAAACACTGGGGAGCAGATTTCTAGATATATAACTTTCACTTCTCTTAAAACTGACATGCCAGTTTTAATTTACTTAACTATAAGTGATTAGCATGTTTTTTAACATTGTTGTTCATTTACTGAACTCATGAAAGCTGAATGTTGGGAACACTGCTGTTCAACATAAATAAAACATTCCTTTGCAATTTTTAAAATAAAAATTATGTTTTTATCTTTGTGTTAAGAAGCAAATAAGTATGATGTTTCTTCCTTTTTTATTGTAAAACTTGAGTTACTTCAACTAATGTAGGATTGCCTAGTCAGTAAAAGGTCATGAAAATTTATATTTTGATGTTTAAAAGTTTCATTATATTTTTATGGATATACATAAAACCTCTGCTTTTCTCTCACTGAATTACTGCAAATTTGTGCTCTGATCTTCACCTGGCATGAGAAGATCATTTATAAGTTGACTCTGTTCTTTTCTCAACCACTAGTAAAATATTACTGTTACACTCTTACATTCATGTTAAATAAACACCTGAAGAATTAAAAAAAAAAAAAAAACCTGACATGCCAGAAAATGCAACTGAGAGAGTGAGTTTTTCTTTTAGCTGCTTCTATCCCAGTCAGTTCTCCTGCCCTGAAGAAACAGGTAAGCCACTCCTTCTCCTAAGGGGAAAAACTATCAAGGACTCATGATTATCTCAATATTTGGCACTGAGAGGGCAAAAAAAAAAAATAATAATAATAATAATGGGCTAGTAACTTAATAACTTCCCCAATTTTTCTTTCAATAACTGAAGGAGCTGCAGATAGCCTTATCTGATTACCTTCAAAATAGGCCTTGGATAAGCCAAGATTGGAAAATGAGGTTTTCTAAATTGTTCATTCCTTTTTCTCTTCTATTTCACCAGAAATGTGACTGATTTTACCATATAATTTGAAAAACACTTAAAGACTTCAGTGATGCTATTGTAACAAAACTCCCTGCAATTTCATCTACTTAAAAGAATCTCAGCCCTTATGTTACAGAAGAAAAAGATGAACAGAATATGCTAAACTTTGTATCATTCTATCAGAAAATAACAATCAGACCTAAAAATATGAATTAGTAGAATAGAAGAAAAAAACAGCTACAGTGATATCATTAAGAAATCTATTTTCTGTAAGTTTAGTATGTACATTTAACAATTTATCTCAAAATCTGTAGTACGGTTATACTGTTTTAATCAACTGGGTGCTAATAACTCACAAGGTGCTCTTCATGTTAGAATCACTTCAGAAAGACGACACTACAGTTTTAATCTACATGTTTATTTTGTTAGAGAAGTTTGAGGAATAAGTTAATGTGGAGTAAGCTGAAAAGAAAAAGTAAATTCAAAGAGAATCCAAGAAGAGGAATATAAAATGGCTAATGATAGGTGCCATGCTGTAATGATATTGTCTGCAATACATACTCTTAAGCTTAAAGCAATGTGATTTAAAGTATATGGCAAATGATAAACTTTGCAGTTTCTAAAATTTATGAAAAAATTAAAAATTATGAAAAAAATATAGTAGCACCTTAAAAACATAGTGGGTCTGCACACAATTTTCCAAGTCATTTAAGAATGGACAAGCTAAAATATATGAAGGCCTCTGCTATCAAGTATACCAGCTTGCCCCCTGACATGTACCCAACTGCTCTGACTACTTCTATGCAAGTAAGTGTAAGTATATAGCACAAAAGCATTCATTTAGCTAATATCCTTTACTAGAAAGATCCTTCCTTTTATCTTTTCTCAGGGGAAAAACTACATTCCCATATTTTCTTATATGCAACTATTTGATCAGTTTTCCTTAAGAAAATATATAGGGTTTCATAGTATGTTAACACATACACCACAAATTAAACAGGGCATTAAACATGCATCCCTGTGACTTTTGAAAATGATGGAAATTATAAGATTTGAACAGGCAGAGGCTCTGGCAGCTGAGTTGCTACCCAGCCTGCTGCAGGACTTCAGGCTCAGTCGGCTTAGCTCCTCTCACAGACTTGTATGTTCTGCAGGATCCCTTCTGGAGCCCAGAAGATGCCAATGGAATAGAAGTACCACCCAGAGTATCTTTGGGAAGACTATTTATAATCTGCTCTTTTAAGATCAAAGTCCTTCTTGCTTAGAGTAATGGCATACACTGACAATCCCAGCACTTGGGAGGCTGAGGCAGAAGGAGCACCTCAAATTCCAGGCAAGCCAGGGCTCCACTGTCAGTTCAAGGGCAGAAAAGAACACTAAAGCTCTTCCTCTATGTGTTCTACCTCCGTTTAGCCACAAGCAACTGATTCATTTGTCAAATGCTGTGCAATGTGATGAGACTCAAGACAGTGGCTATGTGGTCACCACAGACTTCAAGGAAAGGAAAAAACCCAGCTAAAACATGCATGAATCTTATTCAGACATAATGTTGACAACTCATGCATGAATACTAGCTATTATTATTATACTTACCAGAGTGCTGGTTCATTCAAAATACTGATTCAAGAAGCATCTTATTCAATAAAATATTTACTGGTACTGTTTTGCACACAATTTAAATTCATCATAATGTACCATTGCTTAAAGTACTTACTATCCAACAAAAAAGCTAATATTAAAAATATTCTCATCAAAACATTTTCTTCTGTAATACTTTGACTGTATCCAGGATTTGTTTGGCAGGCAAGGATTCTACAACTGAGCTACACCTTTGGTCTTCTTTCAAGCTTTAAATAAACTAGAAGAACTTTCTAGGGGTTCTAAGTTTGTACAAAAGTTCAGTTTTGCTGGTGACTGCGGATGAGGGCACAAACATGTCAGCGAGGCCATTCAAGGAAGGGCTATCTGTGCACTCTCACAGAATGTGAGTGCTACCATTCATAGCAAGTCCACTGGTTATGTCATTAACATACCACATAGGAAGGGATGACCAGGAAGCCATTTCTATGGCACATAATTTGGCATCACATGCCAGAGAACAGATGAAAGAACCACCCACGGTGAAGAGCACAAAGCCAGAATTTCTTACTTTCTGACAATTAAGTATCCATCTCTTTTGTAGTCTAAGTGACAACTATTTCAATAGCTATTCTGGCAGCATGATGAAGAATTTTATTACTTATTATATTGCTCTGAGCAGAAACTTTTGTTTTTACTACTATACATAGTAAAGGTTCACAGAAACAGAAGACTTACAGGTCAAAAAGCTCTACAATAAAAGATCCAACAGCACCAACACATGTGCTCCAAAAGGCCCACAAACATTTAGTGCCTGGGGACCAACGACCATGACTGCTGCTGTGGTAGGTAATGTGCAACTAACATGCCCCGTTTCTGCAGCCTCACAGAAGCCAGGGGCTTCATGAAGAAGCTATACCCCTAGGATTTCAGGGTCTAGGGAACAGACATGGCCTGGGATGTAGCAGAGAACCGCCCCTTGCGAAAAGCTGCCCCAGAGGGGGTGGTGAAAAGCTATGCCAAACAAACAAAAAAATGCAGAACACATTAACAAGACCGATGTCAGAAGTGACTGTCATAAGGAACTCTATATAGTTTGCCCTAGCTATGAGTATACAACACGTTCTTCCTCAATAGTCTCTGATCTCATTTTTTGTTGCCTCAGACACCAAAGACCCCAGACGGTTGTGCAATGTTTCCCATAAACAATCTACCCAGGAATCTAAGGATGGACCCAGTTGAGACACCCACCTGTTCCTGAGAAGAGTGGGGGGCAGCACCTCCTATGTTATGGTGTCTCTACTGAGTTGGGGGAGAACATGCAGCAGATGACGATGACACAGGACAGGCCCCAGGAATACAGGACTTTTATTTACTAACTGGACTTGTAAAACATGAAACCGCAATGCACACATTCACTCTATCTTAAACAGAAACATTTAATATTGTAGCTCTTTTGCTTTTTGTTCAGAGGACTATTTGGCATACTAAAACTCTGTCACCAGTCTGCCATGTCACAGCAACCCAAATACATTACCACAGGGTGACCTATGGTTTTCTAATTAAAGAAATGTTTGCCTACAATTTAGTTTCCACAAACCAGTTTCATAAAACCAATGAGTATGTCTGGTACCTGATGCACAATAAAGAGAAACACAGCCTTCTGTGTTTCTACAATTCAGTCCCTGTTGTGCCAGCTCATGATACATTCAGCCCATTCATTCACTCTGTACTATACAGAACATTAAAAAAGATGTGGTTTCTTTCCCAGTCTCAGAGGCACAAAGCATCCCCTACTCACATGTCCTCCACCGTGATGTCCTTCAGGATCTGGCAGTAATCCACATTCCACACAGCTTGATCATCCCATACCTTAGAGGCCAGCAGGATTGCCCCTAGGACAATCCTCTTCCAGTTGGCTGGACAGATATCTATCTCTGCGTACGTTAACAGTCTCTCCAGGTACACCTGTGAATACAGGCAAGGCCAGAGTTGAATGCTCTAGTTTTACCCTACCTATCAGCACATTTATGTTCTAAAGTTAGTTCCATCTCTCTAGCCTTTAAAGTGGGGATTATCTTATAGTATTTATTTTTAAAAGGCCAAAGGGCTCAATAAACCTGATGAAAGACAGACTGAAAGTCACAATCTATTATTTAGACAATGTAGATCTGAAAAGACAGTGAGTCAGAAACAAATCCGAGGAGTCATAGGTTAATTTCTCATTCTGTCAACTATTATCAACCCCAACTCAACAAATTATTTTAGTGAAGAGCAAGAACACAGTGGGGAAAAAACTTATTGCTGTATTAAAATTTATCATTTTGAGATAAGGGTAAATTCAAACATTTATTCTGGCAAAGTATACATAATATGTAACATTAATATTTAATCATTTTCATTTGTGAGGTTGTGGGGCCTTAAGATAACACTGCTCAGGGCCAGGAAGATAACTCAGTGGAATAAGTGTTTGCCTGACAAGCACAAGGTCCTGAGTTCAATCCCTGGTACTGAAAAAAAAAAAAAAAAAAAAAGATCACACTGCTCAGGTACCACCACTATGATCCAGCTCAGCACTTACCATCATGTCAAATTGAAACTTAAGGGGGGGCCTGCCCATTAGCTCAGTTAAGTGCCTGCTTAAGCAAAGTAGGCAGGCTCAGGATATTGTGGTTCGATCCCCAGATCCTCGTGCCTTACCAGACCTGCCTTTAATGCATCCTGAGCTGGCCCCCCCAAAAATAAATAAATAAATTTTTTTAAAAAATCAAAATCCTTCTGAACTTTGGGGCCTGCCCATTAGCTCAGTTGTTTAAATGCCTGCTTAAGCAAAGGCAGTGGCAGTCAGGCTCAGGATATTGTGGTTCTACTCCCAGATCCTTATGCCTTTTCAGACCTGCCCTGAGGCAGGTCTAAGGAATCCTGAGGCAGCCCCCCTCAAAAAAAAAAAAAAAAAAAAAATCCTTCCAGAGACTTAATATCCACTCAATAATACTTAGTCCTCCCTCTTCAGCTCTTGGCAACCACTAGTGTACTTCTTCTCTTTATGAGTTTAACTTTTGTGACTGGCTTATTTCATTTAGCATATCTACAAAGTTTATCTATTTTGTAGCTCAAATCAGAATTTCCATCCTATTTAAGGCTGAATGATACTCCTTCATATGTATATACCGCATTCTGTTTATCCATGGACCTCTGAGTTGTTTCTACCTTTTGATTGCTGTGAATCATGCTGCTATGAATACCAGTGTACATATATCCTGGCAAGTCCATGCTTTTGACTTATTTTGAGCTCATATTCATAACAGAATTCCTAGATTTTATGATAATTCTATGTACATGTTTTTGAGAAGCTATCATACATTCTTCCATAGCAGGTACATCATTTCATATTCCAGCAATGGCTAAGGTTTCCAATTTCATCATATTCTCCCCAACACTTGTTGTTTTCTAAGTTTTTTGGAAGGGAGGGAGATAATGGTCATTCCAATCGATATGAAGTGATATCTCACTGTGATTTTTATTCAATTATCCTATTTTCAAGTAGGTAAAGTGAAACAAAATAATACAGAGTTTCTAAAGTGGCAAAATTTGGTTTGAAAATAGCTATTAGATATAGCCATAAAGCCCACTGTTTAAGATGGGTATCACGGTAAGAATGCCTTTAGTTTCCCATTATAAAAATTTATTTATCAAATGCTTAACACTTTTTAAATCTTAATAGTTTTTTATCGAATACATTTGCAAAGTAGAACTATAAATGAAAGAGAAACAAAGATATAGATGACATCCATATTACTTTAAGAACCTGCTTTCTAAAACAGATGAAACTTAACTAGTGTTATAATTATAATAAATAATGTCTATAAATCTTCAATATTATGGAATACAAACAAAGGATTGTAGAAATTTAATGTTAAATACATAAAGTACAGATTATTGTGGTTAAATAATAACATTCATAAGAGGGACAAAAAAGGCTTAGGGGGGCACAACACCAGGGGACTTACTAGGGCCTTGGGGAGCAGGCTGGACTTGAGAGGTTCTTGGGACAGAGGGTGATTTAACACTGGTTGGGAGAAAATTCTTTAATGATGTGAATCTGTATGAAGCAGCACAGGGCATACCAGAAATAGACTACAACTATGTAATAAATTCATGGGATGAGAATGGGTAAGTAGGCATCACTACTACAACACAGGTGCTGAGCTGTGCTGCAAAGGAGAAGAGGCATTGGGACATTAGACAGAGAATCAACGTCTCAAATGGAAATGTAGCAGTAAGACAACAAGCATACGCTAGACACCTGAGGTGGCCCCACTGGCCACAGAAAGTGGCTGCTTTGGGAAAGTCCAGGCTATCAATGGTGCTGCTGGACAGTGCTGCCTCTGATATAAGAGGCACTGGAAGAAGGGGCTGTGAAAAGTGACAACAGGTCTGATTTTACTAAGTAGGTAATAAAATCAGAAACTGTGAATGCGTGAAGAATTAGTCTAAAGAAACCCACTACTACAATTTCATTACTTTCTTACATGTCTTCCCTTAATAAGTCCCAAGTTCCTTGGTAACAAACAGTTTATCTTATTGCACAATTCCAGGACAATATTGTACTCCATACATGTCTGCTAAACTAATACATGCTCCTATAGGAATGAGCAAAGGACAGCCACAGAGGACCCACCAGAGAAAGGATGTTCAGTTGAAATGTAAGGAATTTCACCATAAAATGACCAAAATAATGACCTGCATTCAGGGAAGAAACTACTGAATCAGTGGTTTATGTGATAGGTGTAGTGAAGCACATGAAGTCCAGAGGGGGCAGCTCCAGTGAAAGAGTCATTCTGCTGTGAGAGAGAGACCTTAGAGTTAAGGTCCAGGAAGGCATGAAGTGCAACATCCTAACTGAACTGTAACAAGCTCCAAGAGTCTTTTATTGAGAACAATAACATTTGATTATGACAACATATCATTCAACAGAGCTCAATAACCTTATTAATATTTAGAGATTCTAGCTTTTAATGGCATTAATAACACTGAATTTGAGTACAGAGAGAACATTAATGTCTTTGATGGTGATTTTTGTGTAAAAGATTATAATTCTCAAAGACACCAGGTGGCACCACGTGGAATTTCAGCTGGGCACTGAGCTAAGGACTCCACAATGCAGATTTACAAAAGTTGATGGTAAACTCTTCTCAGACAACAGGTCTGATTTTACTAAGTAGGTAATGAAATTACCTACTGTCCACCAAGGACAGAATAAGAACATGCATAGTTATACTGTATGTGAGACCAGGCAGTTAAGCCTGGGGCTCATTAAGTCCCAAATCTTCAGCCACTTGAAAAAGTGGTTGTGAACAATGTCCTCCTAAGATCCAGAAGACTATTCTTTGTACATGACTGAGGAAAATCTCTCAAAATGGTGGCTCCTTGATTTTCTTCTCATTTTCTTAAATTACTTTAGAGACATTAGTGAATACAGTAGATAATATTTAATGTTTGAAAAAAGCCCACCTATCCAATAGTTATCAACCACATGTGCTATTTCATGGTTAACTCAAAGAATGGGATATTGCACTATAACTCATGTCTGAAGGAAAGCAGTTGTTATACTGGGAAATACAGTATTTATAATAAAGCTGACTTCATAGTTTGTAATTTAGCATTAGCCAATAAAGCTAATTTCAAGGGTCACCTGCAATTTCTTTAGTAAATTCCCACTTGGCTATTTTAATTCTCTGCCAAGTAAAGTAATGTACAATTGGTTTTCTTAAACAATATCCCTAGACACTAATGGGACACGGTAGTATGATTAAGCTTTCACATTTAAATTCATGAAAAGACTGTCCGAATAAGTCTTTCTAGAAAATGCAGGCTAATGAGCAATTATACAATACTCTGAGGAACAAAGTACTCATTTGATTACACACTACAAAAACTGTTCAAAGGCATTTGGGGTGGTAGGCAAAATGGAAATTCAAGCCCATAAACAAAATCTGAATAATGCTGAAATTATTCCTGCCTAGTTTTAAAGAATTACACTAGGTTGGCTAATTGAATCCATATAAAGTACAATTTCCTTCTGGGTTTTAACGTGTGGTGTTATAGCTGTTTGGTTTAGCTGATTACAGCATGCTCCAGTGAGACCTAGGTCAAGAGTATAGGGCCAAAACTGTGTAAGAAGAGTTGGTAGGGTTAGCCCATTCTTAATTGTACCATAACTTCAAGCAGTCATCTCATAAGGTGCACTATTTGGGAGTCTGGGAATAACTATCCAAACTCTCAGAGTTCATTGTTCAGCAAAGGTCTATGAATTGCTAATTTTGTGGCAAAAATTATTTTAAAGGAGCAATTACAATTTCCTGTTTATAAAATTTATATAACTTTCACATTTAAACTCATTTAGTATTTGATGCTGTACAAGCAGCCTGAACTATACATTTACATTAAGTTACTGATATCCATGCTAAGACCATCATAAAATACACACGAATTCATCAATATACTGTTCAGCTGTTCTGTCCTTTAGTGAATTGTATCCCCTACTCAATTTCTAAACTCCAATTCTCAGATTGTGACTTTATTTGAAGATAAAGTCTTTGCAGAGCGGATCAAATTAAACTCAGAATTAAAACTATTGAAGGACTGAGGTCCTTCAAAGAGACAGACAGGAACACAGGGAGACACCATCCAAGTACAAAGATGGGCATCTACAGGGAACCAAGGAGGCCTGGAACAGAGTTCCATCACAGCACCCAGAATGAACCATCCCTGCCAACATCTTTATTTTATACTTCTAGCCTCTGGAACTATGAGATAAGTCTTTCTCCTTTCCTTCTTCCTCACCTCCTCTCTTCTGCCTCCTTTTTAAAAAAATTTTTTTGAGATAAGAGTGTTGTGCAGCCAGCCTAGCCCAGAATTCCTGGATTCAAATGACCCTCTTTCCTCAGCCTTCCAAGCAGCTGGAACTATAGGCACATGCCACCACACCAAGTTAAATTCCTATTTTTTAAAAGTCATACAGTTTGTGGTACTTTGTTGTGGCAACTTGTCCAAAAACCTCTGAGGCTCTCTCCCTACTGCTTAAAGCAAGACTGGGAAGTCATAGGTTTTATTTACTAGGGAAAGCTTCCCTTAAGATTAACAAGACAAGAAAGTACACTCTTGACACTTCAATACAGTACTCGAGGCACTAACTAACCAGGAGAGCTAGTGGGGAAAAACAAACAACAGGTACGCTGGAAAAGAAGCAGTAAAACTGCACCTGTAGATGACATGATCTTCTGTATATAACTGTTTAAAATACTAATGAAAAACTATTAGAAGTAGTAAGTTCAGCAATATGGCAGGATACAAGAGCGAACTCTATCAACTGCATTCCTATACAGTATCAATAAAGCATTGAAAATGAAATTAAGAAAATACTTCAATTTACAACAGAATGAAAATGAACTTAAATATCTATTAATAGATTTAATAGATGACTGGTAAGATCTGTACACAAAAAACTGCAAAATGTTAAAAGAATGAAAGTCTGAGTATGTTTACAGACTAGAAGGCTTAGTACTGCTGAAAGTAACTATTTTATGTAATCCCTATCCAAATTCCTGTCTTCTTCCCCAGAAATCAACAAGCAAATTCTAAAATACAGAAATACAAGGGTCACAAAAGAGAACAATGATGAAAAAACACAGCTAGAAGACTCACAGTGACTAATGAACTAAAAATTTACAATAATCAAGACAAAATGCTGGTCATGATTTAAGGATACAGAGTACACAGAGATGAGCGGAATAAAATGAAAGCCCTCAAAATAAACTTTCACATTAATATTAAGTGATTCTTGGTAACAGCAACAAGTTTAATGGGGGAAAGTATCAATAAACAGTCCTGGGACAAATGTACATCCAAGTGCAAAAGAATGAATTTGGAACTCTAGTTCACAAAAGTTAGCTCAAAATGGAAGATGTAAATGTAAGAACTAAAATTATAAAATTCCTGAAAGAAAATGTAGGGGTATATCATCATGACCAAAGCCAACAAAATTACAAGTAACAAAAGAAAAATATAAAGCCTCATGAAAATAAAAGCCTATGTTGTAAAATATCACTATTAAAGTGAAATGACAACCAGAGAGAAAAGTACAAAATAGTTGTGAGTCAAATATCTGAAAAAAGACGCATCCAGAATATATAACATGTACTTATAATTCAACAATAGAAAGAAAAATTGACCCAATTTCAAACAGGCAAATAATTGTTTTTAAAAAATCATTTATTTATTTAGTAATTAAGTATAGGATCTCACTACACAGTTCAGACTCATAGCGATCCTCCTGTTTCAGCCTCCCCAGCGCATGTGCCACCACACCCGGTTTTGGTGGCCGGCCCTGCACACCTGGGATTCTGGGGCTGGTACAGCATGTGGGGATCGAACCTGGGTCTTTACACTTGCTAGGCAGGCGCTTAGACCACTGAGCTATCTCTCCAGCACCCAGTGAAATATTTTGAGTAAGCATTTCTCTAAAGAAAATATACAAATGAAAAAAATTTCAGTATCATTAAGCACTAGTGAAGTACACATCAAAACTACAGTGCAACACTTTACAAAGGTACCGCAGTTCACAAACTTAATTTGTTCCATGCTTTTGGAAAAAGATGGCCATTTTACATTTGTGTGCAAAAGATGACTGTGGTTCTGTTATCCAATGCAGAGTTCGCAAACAAAGACAAAATTTTGCCAAACTTTTTTTTTTTTTTTTGCGGAACCAGGGATTGAACTCAGGCCCTTGCGCTTGCCATTTATGGCTCAATTCCACTGAGCCATTTCCCCAGCCTACATTTTTCTTTAAGAGCCAAATTACTGAGTACAATAAAATGATAAATAATAATAAGTGCTGAAAAGCACTTGATGCGATAAGGAAAATTAAGAAATCTTCTAATACTACTAATGAAAATATAATATGGTATAGCCACTTCAGGGAATGGTCAATCTATTCTTCAGGGTATTAAACTCAGTTACTTACAACCATGCAACCTTATTCCTAGATATGTATGTTCAGACAAATGAAAACATACGTGCACAAAACAACAGATGTTCATATAAACATTATTTACAGGAGCTAAAAAGTGTAAACAATCTCAGTGTTTATCATTTCCTGAATGGTTAAACAGTATGTAATACATGCATACAATAAAATGTTTAGTAGTAAAAAAGAATGAAATACCATATATTTTATAATGCAAATGATCACTGAAAATGTACTAAGTAAAAGAAGCCAGTCACAAATGATCATACATGATTCCATTTATATGGAATAACCAGAATGAACCACTCTACTGAGGCAAAAAGTATATTACCGATAGCCCTGGCCTGATGTAGGGGCTGGGAATAAAACGTAAATGCCAAAGGATAAAGGATTTCTTTCCAGGATGAAGAATACACTCTGAAATTAGGCTGCAGTGATGGTTCTAGAACACATTAAACAACTCTGCAAAAGTGCTCCTTTAAATGAATGAACACTATAGTACTTCAAACAAATCTAGCTTCTAATGATTAATCTTGACTGGACTGAGAAGTGTCTAGGATATTACTAAACACATTTCCAGGTGTATCTGTGAGGGTGTTTCCAGACATGATTGGCATGTAGGACAACAAATGGATGAGAGACCACCCTGCACTTAGATGGCACTATCAAATAGGGTGGAGACCTAGACTTAACAAAGAGGGAGGGGGAAGAAGGTCAGGCTTGTGTTGGCTCTTTCTGTTTCTGGATACCATGGATTTTCTCCTCTGATCTTCTAACATGATATTCTGCCTTGCCTCAGGCCCATAACAATGGCCATGAACCAACACTGTGAGCCAAAATAAACTGTTACTCTTTTAAGCCTTAACAACAAGAAGCTAACCTATTGATAAAAAAATTTTTTTTTAAATTTTAAAAAGGAGACTCTACCAATTAGTTGTCACTGCACCACCTGTTTGTCTTCTTTACTTTTTGCCTGATTCCCTCTCAGGGATTACTAACCTCTTCTTTTTCCCACTTGCCATTACTGGCGCTCTCCAGACAGAATCACTGTCAACAAGGTTATGATGTCCCCGAAGATAGCCTTTGCTACTGTCCCCTCAGAAAGCTTACTTTAATAAGTAATGTAGCAGCAGAGTATGTGTTCAATTACAGTGGTAGTTCATGAACTCAATGTATTGTATAATTTTGTAAAAGATGGCCACATTTGTATTTGTGCAGGAAAGACGGTTGCAATGTTTGTTACTCAGTAAGAGTTTGCAAACAAAAACAAAAATTTCCCAAATGCTTCTGTTTGTAAACTAAACTGCTTGCAAACAAATGTTCATGAACCAAGGTACCACTGTACTGGGGTAGGAAATAGTGGTAACAAGTAGGTACTGCATGTGCCTTATGTTTCAGTCAAAATGGGACATGTATTAATTTCATGGCATATAGAAGTTATTACCATTTTTCATAGTCCCTAAGTATTTATTAAGCATATGTGTCAGGCTGTTTTCTGTCGGTCATATTACATTGAAGCACACCACAAAAAACCAAAACAAAAAACACAACAACGCCAAACTTTATTCATGGAGCTTATAGACAAAAAAAAAAAAAAGCCTTAAACTCAAGAATGTTAACAGGTGTTAAGTATTATAGACAGAAAGACATAATGAGATGGAACGTGGCAAAAAGGAGGGAGTTTTCATTTAAAATACTGCTGTCAGAGAAAAGATCCATGGGTGTGTCATTTAAACAAAGTCCTGAAGGTGGCACGGAGGTAGGAGGGAGGGAGAACATGCATGGCAGGCAGACGAGTGAACATAATATTCTTGAGGCAGGAATGTGTGTGCTGTATTAAATGGGATACAGGACACAAGCCGAAAACTGTAAGTTTTAAAATTGACAAAGAATATGAAGTGAGAAAAACAAAGGCTGTGAACAAGGCTCCTGGCAAGTCAGTCATGACTATTCTCTTTCTTTTCTCTCCTCACTAAGACAAGTATCCAACACTCAAAGGAGAAAGGGTACATTTAGCTCACAGTTTGTGGAGGATTCAATTGGTAATCAGCTGGCTCCAAGGGAAGGTGGCATGGTACAGGGGCAACAATTCAAGGTGGCAGAAGACACAAAAAACAAGAGCAAAAGTGGGGCAGAGCAAGTCTGTTTCCCTTCCTTATACTGTCAGCAGGCCACCACCCTATAGAGCAGGTGTTGTATTCACATCATCAGTATTTACAAGTGAGGACCCTAGCCTCCTGCTGAGTCACACTTTTAAACTTCTCAAGTTGACACAATATACACTGGTATATTATAATCTACCTCTTGTTAACTTGGCAACCAGACACGTTTCTTTAAACAGGTTTCCAGGTATAAAGACATGCTTATTCAGATCATTCAGAACTTGAACAGTGTAACAGAGGTTTAACAATCTTAAGAACCAATATTGTCTATTAACATTATATTACATTAGAACCATAACATATTGTCCTTGTCCCCCCCAAAGACTGATGTACATCCCTTTATGCAAAAGGCATTTAGCCAATCTTCAAGAGTGGCCAAAGTCCTAACAGTTTCAGCATTGTTGAAAAATCCAAGTCCCACGTCTCTTCCCAGATGTAAGACAAAGTCAGCTTCAAATACCCAACAAATGAAAGTTAAACACTTCTAATACTCAGTGGCACAAGATAAACATTTTACTCCAAACGTTACAAATGAGAATTCAAAGGATTGGGACCAAAGCAAGTCCAAAATCCAGCAGGGCAAACATTAAGTCACACAATTCCACATCTAACATCTGAAGCAATCTGTGGCAAGTTGTGAATTCCAAAGGGCTTGCGTGACTCCACCCTTATGGTACTTTTGGTAGTTACAGCTCCCAAGGTTTCTTAAGTATGCTTTGTTCCCTCCTTGCAGGTTTTAGATGATCCACACTCTTGGCTCTTCCAAACTTCTGGGGTCTCCACTGCACCTTTGGCTTCACCTTCACACACTGCCCACTGTGATGGGTCTGTACCCACACAGCAGTCCGCTGGGTCATCATGATGGTGAATCAGCTTGGCAAGAGGATCCCAGAACCAATGACAAGCCACTCCTAGGGAATTTTATGTTCCCTCTCCCTGGGTTAACAGGGAACTTCCTCTTTTGATTTTCAAAGACCCCAATCCTTCCCCAATCAGCATCTGTTGTTTCACTGTAAACTCCACCCCTAGCCCAATCTGATAAAAGTTCCAACCTCCATCTCTGCTTTGGGATTCTGAGGCTTCTCTTTTGACTACCCTCTCAAGCCAGTCAATAAGGGATTTTTTTTGTTTTCATGCACTTTTCTTTCACACCAGAGGAAGGAATCTTAAAACACTTTCTCCAATTCTGAGGAAAAAACTTTCTATGCTACTGCCATTTCTGAGAACATGATGTACGCAGCTTTCCCCTCAAAGCAAAGTCTATCACTTTTGCAGTTTTGAAGTTACAAAGAGTGCAGACTTGCTGCTACTTGTGATGTCTTCAGACTATCTTTTATCCATTTTCCTTTCAGCAATGGAGGTCTCCTCAGCTCTATCTTTGTAGTCCACAGATTTACTGAAACAGGGACATCCTGCCTGGCTTCCCTAGCCTTCTGAAATTAGGGTGGAAGTCTTTTTAACCCCACAACTCTTATATTCTGGATGCACCTAAACTCAGTGCCATATGGATAATGACAAAGTCTGCTGCTGTCAACTGGAGCAGTAGTTAGGCTTTTCCTCTCTCTTGGTTGTAGGGGTCAAGTGCCTCAATCACTGGGCCCTCTAAATCCAATACTGAGGAACAGATTTTCAAACATGGTTCTCTATAGTTTTCCTTCAAAGCAAAGTCTTTTAGTTTTGTAGTTTTGAGGCTACAAACAGCGGAGACTTGTTGCTACTTGTGATGCCTTCAGGCCATCTTTTTATATTCCTCTGTTCCAGCTCATCAATCTCCTCAGGTCTATGTCTGTAATCCACAGCTTTACGGGACCTTCCTTTCTGGCTAAATTTGCAACATTTTAAATCATCCTACTGGGTTTTTTCCTCTTGACTGTCAACATAAATCTGGTTTAAAGTCCACAACAACAACCACACGACAGCCTCAACATTCAACTGCCTTGAAATTTCTTCTGCCAAATTAGTCTACTGCCAAATTAGTCTCAGTCTCAGGTAGTCTCTGGACATGAGCAAAATGTAGACAAACTTTTATTTTTTAATTAAACTTTACTTTTTAAAGAATATAAAATACTTAAAAAATTAGAACTGACACAAAATTTCATTGAACAAAGTAACAGGAATTCAACAATGGTTGCTGTACTTGCATGATGTTATCTTCAAATTAGTTTTTAGATTACCAGATATAAAACTACAAAACTGGCATTAAAAAAAAAAGTAACAAAAATGTTAAGAAATTAGAAAAAAAAAAAAAAAAGAGAGAGGGAATCAAAAGAAAAAAAATTGTGCAAACTCTTTGGCAAGCAATAACATGTATCATTTGGAGTCCAACACCCAATGTAATCCTTCTTCCTAGCAGAAATCTCCCAAGCCTGATCTTTACCAGCAGGATTTCAATGATCCTTCTGAGCTCTGACCAGAATTTGCCATATACAACAGCCTAAAGCATTCCAGCTCTGCTATTTCAGGCAATATCTCCAAACTTTCCAAACTTCCCCCAAGCCACTCCCAAAGGTCTTGAACCGCATGGTCAGTATAATCACATAAACAACTCATAAACATCACATAAACAACACATAAACATCTCATCAGCAAAATGAGAACTAAGCTCTTCTAGTCAGTAACTGCCAGGCTTAAACAGAAAAGTGACATAGACTCAAGGTTAATATAATGACCTGGTACCAAATTCTGTCTTGGTAACTTTTCTCTCATTGCTGAGAAAAAATACCTGGCATTGAAGCCTAAAGGACAAAACGTTTATTTATGTAGCTCACAGTCTGTGGAGGTTTCAGTCCTTAATCAGCTGGCTCCAAAGCAGGTTGGCATAGCACAGGGGCAACCGTTCAATACGGCAGAAAACATCAAAAGCAACAAGAGCAAAAGTGGTAGAGAGCAAGTCTGTTTTCCTCCCTTATATTGTAAGCAGGCTATCATCCCTTAGGATAGGTTATGTGTAGCACTCACACCATCTCTGTGCCCTCCTCTTGCATATGTAGATGTTCACAAGTAAGGACAGAGCCCCCTGCTGAGTCACTTCATTAAACTTCTCTGGTTGACACAGTATATCAACCAACATAACTACAGATCTACAGAGGAAAATCTGACCCAAAGGAAAAGAGCTAGTCAAAATTCATCCCATCAGCAAAATGAGAACTAAGCTCTTCTAGTCAGCCACTGCCAGGCTTAAACAGAAAAGTGACATAGACTCAAGGTTAATATAATGACTTCCTGGCCACCTCCAATCTGAGCAATAATAGTCTATCTGCAAATTAATGATCCTGATGCATGGGGGGAAGGGGAACAGAGGAAAATGAAGTGTGTGCCCCCCCCACCCCCACCCCCACAAGAAAAGAGGAACCGATTATTGTTAAAATAGTCTGAGTACTTTAGCTCTTAAGCACAATGGGTACTTCTGGGCCTTCCAGAGAACCTTCTCCTATCCTGGCCTCCGTCAGACAGAAAGTGAACTTTCTTTTGTTACCCAAGTACCACATGGGACTGAAATGGGTGTCTGCTCATGGCACTGGGGTGCTATAGCTTGACCATCTCACCACAACTGACCTGGCTTCTCTGAGCTGCTGCTGAAAATCCTAGAAAGTACTTTATATGACAACGTAACTCAGCAATTCAATTATTCACTCCCTATTTTAATTTCCCTATATGTCCATATCAAAAGCTTTAAACATATTTTACAAGGCTAAAAGAGAAAAAAATACTGTGATACTAGTGATTATCATTCTTTTAAAACAAAGTCCTTTAATCTGTGAAATACCAGATTTGGGTTAACTAGACTCTGGGTGTTTGAAGGCAACTGTGGCCTTGCTCTTTACCAGCAGCAAGGCCACAAATAACTATAGCCACTTCTGCACAGCAGCCCCGGAGAGCTTCCAAGCATATGCTCAGAAAGAAGGCATGTCTGAAAACTCTAGAACAGATTCACTCCCAAATGACTTGTACTTTCTAGAAGCCTGAGAGAGGAAAATAATGCCAACAGGTCTCACGCTGGCTGCCTCTACCAAAGGCAAGAAGCAGCCAGAGTAAGGGTCTGCAGTGCTATGCCAGCACAAAAAGACCCTAGGGCTGCTCTTGTCCAATAAGAATAATAACCTAATAGGGTAGGTGAAGACTTCACTTTGTTAAATTATTCGCACAAAAAGTGCAACTCCAAAGATAGGAAGTAGTTAATCTGTCATCCTTGGTGATATCAGAGGATGATATGGGATGTGTGTTACATATTCACTTTAAACTAGGGAAACTGAGTGAGAAGCAGGGATTTAAACATTAGCCTTATCTTCTCAAGTCACCAACCTCTTCACTCTAATGTAAACAATAAGGATTGTTAGGTCAGAGTCAGGTCTTATCTTCCACAGAAACTAAGGTTAAAAAGAAAAATGTCCTAATTACCTTCCGCTGCAGCAGTTTCAAAATAAATCCTTTTTCATGGCATGAACTTCAGTACTACTCTCATCAGTGGTTTCTTTTCACATACCTTGTCTTCCTTCATGTACAGAATCCCTTCAGACTTCTCCCTACATAAAAATCTCAAACTTGTTGCTTTGCAGTATGTTTCTGTAAGAACCTGAAATCCTTTCGGGAAATAATAAATATAGTTCTCAATTATAACCTTAGGACCTATAATCATTCTAAATAACCGAATGATGACTTGAACATCTGTTTGCCCCTTAGTCTGCAAGTTTAGTGAGAAACAATAAACAAACGGATGAGGCAACAAATGCATAAGCAAACATGTTTACCATGCAATTAACCTAAAGGCACAAAGCTCTTCATATGCAAGGGACACAAAAGTCCCTAGGTTGCCACTACAATCTCTTTTACATAATGATCACTTCTTAAAAGCTATAGGGAAGAGTATTCTGATCTCCAAAAGAGCTTACAGCAAAGGTAATTTCTTAATTTCTTATATGAGTTAAGTAGACTATAAAAAGTCGCGGACAATGGATCCCACTGTTTCAATATATTCTCAAATGAGTTTTGACCTAAATAGTCCAGTTGTGGCCCCACACTGTCCAGTGTGAAGGGAGCGGTGCGAGGAGGCGACGCGGGCTCCTTCGTTCCTTGGCCATGCCTGGGCCTTGCTGCCAGGAAGCCGTGGCCCCGTGTGGTGTGGGCTCAGATTTCTTTATTTCCAGAAAGATAAAAAAATCGACACCTTCTACCCTGGCAGTTCATTTAGGAGTCTGAAATTAGAGACTTCTTTCAAATTTGGACATGGCTAATCGAGGAGCAACAAGACCTAACGGGCCAAATACTGGAAATAAAATTTACCAGTTCAAACTAGTACTTCTGGGAGGGTCTGCTGTTGGCAAATCAAGCCTAGTGCTTCCTTTTGTGAAAGGCCAGTTTCATGAGTTTCAAGAAAGCACCATTGGGGCTACTTTACTAACCCAGACTGTGTGCCTTGATGACACAACAGTAAAGTTTGAAATATGGGATACAGCTGGTCAAGAAAGATACCACAGCCTAGTACCAATGTACTACAGAGGAGCTCAAGCAGCCATAGTTGTCTATGATATCACAAATGAGGAATCTTTTGCAAGAGAAAAAAAAACTGGGTTAAAGAACTCCAGCGGCAAGCAAGTCATTGTAATAGCTTTATCAGGAAACAAGGCTGATCTAGCAAATAAAAGAGCTGTAGATTTCCAGGAAGCACAGTCCTATGCAGATGACAACAGTTTATTATTCATGGAAACATCAGCTAAAACTTCAATGAATGTAAATGAAATATTCATGGCAATAGCTAAAAAGTTGCCAAAGAATGAACCACAGAATTGAGGAGCAAATTCTGCTAGAGGAAGAGGAGTAGACCTCACAGAACCTACACAACCAACCAGAAGTCAGTGTTGTATTAACTAAACCTCCAGTTTGAACCAGATGGAATATTCCGCTTCCTAAACGTTAATGACAATGGAATTGGAGCATTTAACCAGCACACTCCGACTCCCAAAAAACAAAGAGACTTATGATAGAGTCGAATTTCTAATACAGAATTATTTTAAGTGTTTTGAATTTGATTTTTAATAATATGCATGTGTCCCCTAATACTTCAGCATAGAAAGGGAAAAAGAGATCTGTGTTGCACTGTTTCACTGGACAGTTGGAGGTTAAAGGCTGATGGCTACCTGGATCCACAGTGAACTTCCATCTCTCCAAACTGGGACAGTAGTCATGTGTGAAAAACTTAGAAATTATTAATTTGGTCTTTCTGGAAAACATTTTTAGAAAGATTATAAATATATTTATGCTTAACTACAGTATTCAGGCAAACTTTCTTCTGTTATCTAAGGTGTACATTCTACATTTTAGTAAGTTAGCCACAAGAAAACAGTCCCACATCTCCAGGAAGAAAAGAAGTATTTATTAGTAGTGTGTAAGCTGTAACCTGTCTTACTATTTTTCTAAATGGGCTAGAGAAAGCAAATGTGGCCCTGCCTTGTTTAGGAATATGAAAACTAACAAATGCATTTTAATGAATTATGTTCCCTTCATGTGAGCGATTCAAAAATGAAGCAAACCAGGTATCTGATTTTTTTTTTTCTTTTTTCTTTTTTTTTCAATCACTGTAGGCCATTACATAGGTCTTGTTTGGGGGCAGGGAAGAGTTTTGTTCTCTTTGGACATACTACAGTCTGTGCACTAACAATTATGTACATTCAAGCTTGACTTTTAAATTTTATCTTTAGCTGTACTGTAAATAGGGTACTACATTGTAGCCTCCATGTATTTTTACTACTTTTCTGTAATATTTAAGAATTGCTTAAAAGTATACAAAATGTACAGTTACTAAAACAGCTAATTCTTTCTCTGATCCTTTGAAGGAAGGGGCTTCAGTTCCTATATGGCTAGAACCATAATAAACAATGTATCTGTAATTTGTAACATAAATATTACAATGTTAGTAACAATCTTGCAGCCTTGTTTTTCAAAGTCCTCTTTATTTTGACTTCCGTATATTGCACTAATTTTTAGGTATTTTCATTATATGAAATCTACCATGTGTCAGATGATTCAATCTATTTAAGCGTCGAACTCTTGGCAGACCTCTTGTACATTTTACAGTAATTCACAACAGAGAAAACAGCTCACCAGTGTTTAGTTTTATATTGAGGTGTTCAGGTTGGAATAAAGTGGTAAAAAAGCAATAAATAAATAAATAAATAAATAAAAATATAGTCCAGTTGTAAAATCTAAAGACAATTTTTCATTTTTTTGTCTTAAGTCTTAAAATGCACTCAGATTGCTTCCATATTGTCTGAGTATCATAGACCTATCTTTATATATTATGCAGTATACAGTATCTTCATATATTATATAAAAATAATAAATCACATGCATACAATATATACGTTTCTTCCTACATAAGTGGTCATACAGGATGCTAATGTACTCATATCTCACTAAGGTCATTAATAGCAGTATAAAGAATGAACAAGTGGAAACCAGATGTTAACAGATAAAGGGTGGTCTTAGCCCTGGTTTCAACATTCCAGTATTTATTAAATGAATGTTATTTCACAAGTGACTCTAGGTGAGGACTGCAGAACAGGTTCTTTTCAAATACACATATTCCATTCTCCCAGAAGAAAAGAAACCATGACACTAAGAGGCTACAGTTTCCCCAAGGTTCCCTGGTGAAGATACTCTATGCCCCTACTCTGGTGAACTAGAGGAACAACTCAAATGTCCTCACCAGGGTGACGATGGCACATTCAGCTGTCAGCTGTGCAGCACTGAACAGTGTCCGAACAAACCGGTAAATCTGCTTCTGCTCTGGATTGTGTTTGTCATAATCTGGTGGCACTTCGGATTTCTGGGGAAGGAAATATTGTTATATGACTAGACAACCAACAGGAGTGAAAAAAAAAATTAAATGATCTTATGACACACAAGAGAAGATTACCGAAAGAGGGTGAAGGTTTTCATCAAAAATATCTAAGAGCATCCGTCCATCTGGGTCCCTGGGGGAGAGGAAGGGAATGACAGTGGAGTTTATTTTTTGCAACAATTGAATATCATTCAAAATATAAGAAGCATACATATTGATTGAACTTTATTTCAAGAGATACACTGCTAAATTTAATAAATGGTGGTTATTTGTAAATAATGATTTATCTTTTGGGGGTACAATATTTAAACAGCTGAGTTTCCATGGAAACAAACCACACGTTTGATCTTTTAGCTTGCATAAGCTGCAATGGCTATAGAGGCACTGTGTTAGGACTTACAACATAAGCCCAAGTTAAAAATCAGAAAACTTACAGGTCTGTTAACAATGAACATCTGCCTTCATAGGCACACTGTTACTGCTAACTGCTGGGTTTCCTTGCCATGGTGTACACAAGTATGCAATGTTGATGCACCTGTGTTTTAATGTGGTCACATAGGTTGGGCTCATGAGGTGGAGCTGGCACTGCATTATGCCTTCCATGGTTTTGAGGGGGAACCTAATTAAGGGGCAGGTCGCTAGGGGTGTGACCTGGAAGGGTTCCGTTCTTGTTCAGGTTCCCTCTTTCTCTCTCTGTTTCCTGGCTGCTAAGAAGTGAGCACTTTTCTCTGACAAGCTTTTTCATCAAGCCAGTTTTGTCTTAGAGCCAGCTGAATCCAATGAAACTGTGAGCCAAAATAAACCACTCCTTTTAAATTGCAGGTGTTGGGTATTTCGTCCCAGCAGTGGGAACATGAGTATTACAACAGTACATGCTCAAGCACTGTGCAAAGTAAACATGAAAAGACTGCTTAAAAGGTCCCAATAACGGTACACAGCTGATAATCTTGAGGGGCCACATCACGTGCTGTGGAGGACTACACATAGCCCACGGGCTGGACAGGGATAAAATAAACATTACGAACCAAAACATTTAGTTTTAAGTAACAACATTTTGGATTTTAATTTTCCCAGTTTTCATATGAACTAAATCTAAGCAAGACTTTAATTTCTTTTAACATACTACTTCTAAGCAAATGCTAACAGATCTGCATGAATCAAAACCACATGGTATCCCCCACATGCCATGCCGGTCCTGCCGCCAGGGCATGACTGAGACAGGGCATGGTGGCACACACCTGTAATCCTAGCACCTGGGAGGCTGAAAACAGGAGGATCACTACAAGTCTAATCTGTGCAGTGAGACCCTGTAGATCCTACACTAAATACAAAACAAACAAACAGAAAACCCTAAACTAAAAAGCCCACATGGTAGCTGAAATGAAAGAAGTCTGAGCTTAAGAACCATCATTTAGTGGACTCTGGAGATTTTTGAATATTCACAGGAGTATGACCTCTGGATTAAAAGTTTCACAAATTTTTACTGAAAAATAAGAGGCGAAAATAAAAAGGCTTTTCTTAATAACCTGTAAGCCTATGACAGCATGGCTAGTTGTCACCAGAACAGGACGGTTAATGGTGGTGATATATCTGTCTGCACAGTGCCTTGGGCTGCTAGGCTCTGCAGGACCCACTGCACTTACCAGTGATAGTGCTAATTCTTTCTTATTTTGTAATTTTTGAATTTCTCCTAAAAATTTTCTTTTAAAAACTCAAACTGGAAGCCACTACTTCTGGATAACAGCATGTACAGTACTTTCAGGTTTGTGCTTCCAGAGTCAGTTAGGCTTAGGAACATTGGAAAGCTTACAGACTTGTTCTTAGAACATATCCATCTCTTCAAACAGGATGATTTCTGCTAAGTTTACCATCCGTAAAAATAAACAAGAAATAACTTAACAATGCAGCTCAATTTTCATTCCTGCATTTGCATAGCAGAAATTAAACTTCTGGCTGCTGACTCTGTGCTTATCTGCACCTATCTGTGTGAACACAGTAGCAAAGAACAGGTTAACTCCAAGTGGCAGAAAATGCTTAACCCAACAGCAGAGGATGAAAGCATAAGGACAGTTCCATCTTGGGTCCCTGGCTGCACTTTCTTTGATAACAGCTCGTTCTCATAATCAGCAGATTTCCTCACCTTCCTTACTGCCTGCACGTGGTACACAAAGGCTGTGGAAGGCAAGCCCAGCCAACTACCTACTACTGTCTTAGGCCATCGAAGGTTCTATTCAATTTTCCTGATGAATGCCAGACCTGAAAAGTCATCCAACACTATTAGAAAAACATTCACCAGAAGTAATTTTTAAAATGAAAATGGGGATTAGAAATATAAATGAGATTCAGAACTCAAATGACTGGGAAAAGCCACCCTCAGCAAAATGGACTATTTTCTTGACTTCCATGAAAAGCTGTATACTCCACTGGGCAGTACTAGCTCATGTTTAGTCTTTTGCCAGCCAACATCAGGGGTCTGCCCCAAACTGGTTTATTGAGGAAGGGATCTATGGACATTTATATCTTTCCTCCCCTGGAGACCTGCAGTGCAGAATACTTCTCCATCTTCACCAATGGTAACATTTTTTAGTTGGACTTTATCAACTTCCATTCACTTATTTTTTCTTTTCCAACACTGCAGAATGAATCCAGGGCATTCATACTATGTTATATCCTCAGTCCCACCATCACTCTCCACTTTTTTCTTTTTAATTTAGAGACAGTGTTGTTAAATTGCCCAAACTGACCTTGAACTTGTAATCCTCCTGCCTCAGCCTCTCAGAATGATGTGATTATAGGCTTCTGCAACTATGCCCAGTTTCCATTGATGTTTGACCTAATTTATTACCACAAATCTAAAAGAGCAATATGTTTAAAAGTCTGGGTGACACACATTGTTTGGATTCAGTTATCAACTGCCCAATGTACTCCTTGTATGTTAAAGCAACTATTTAACCTCTTTGTGCCTTAGTTTGCTTATCTATAAAATGAAGGTACCATCAATATTAACTCATGGAGTGTTATTAAAACTGTAGAACATAAATGTATTTGAAGAATGAAGAGAGTAACTTGAATAAGCACTAATGTTGGCTGTTATCATTACCACCTATGGCTAAATCAGTACAGGAGTCAATGTAGTCTAGGAAGCAAGAAATCTGAGTTGGGGTTTTACGGCTCAGAGTGCCACTTTACTAGTATGTAGCTGACCCCGGCTTCAATCCCCAGTACCAAAGGACAACACAAAACTAAACAACGCAACATGTAAGTATATTAGAACTGAAAGTTTAGGTCCTGCCTTAAAGATAATAGTGTGTGTTGAGCTGGGGATGAAGCTCAGTGCAAAGGCTCTGGGCTCAATAGCTAGTAGATGGGGGGTGGCGGGTGTTGACGGCAAAGCTAAGTTTCATTACTGGCATTAATGTTTTTATTTTAAGCTTAAATATTTAAGAAGTTTGAACTTCTACCCTAGAAATTAGCCAAAAAAGACAAAGTGTGTATTTTCACTATTTTTCTAGCTTAAGGGCACAAAGGCTATAGCATTCGTATGCTCTTATATTCAATAATTTCAAGCACAATTACAAACACAATACAGAAATAATTATACTACAATATCTCCAACTAGGTGTTTGCTCTAGGTATTTGTGCTTTCCTAGTACACTGTGCTGGCAGCTCTGTTGCTGACCCCACTACACTGATTCCTAAATCACTGTGAACAGCCTGCAGATGGGATGAAGCCATGGGCGAGATCCATGCTCCATGGGTGGTGGCTCTGAATATTCCCAAACTAGATCATACCAGTTGTACTTATTATGCATATATATATATATATATATATATATATATGTAAAATGTCAGTGACCCAATAAAATATAATTATAATAAGAGTACCTTTATTTTTATGAAAATTAAGAGAATATTTTGGAAAATTCAATCAAAGGAAATGACTAAAAATAACTTTTCTGTAAAGTAAATATGGTCAATTTTGAAAGAGTCTATAGTCAGTATTTTACAAATGTCTAAGCTTTCTTAATACTGGTGTGTGTGAAGGAGCATCTAGAAAGAATGAATTATAAAAGTAGCTTAATATCCCAGGCTTGAAGCAAAAGTGTTGATACTGAGTTTAAAAAAAAAAAAGGCAGCACAATGGATATATTCTTACATGTTTTATATTAATATGTTAATGTCTAAGGCAATTCTTTAAATTTCTGCGGAACTGGGGATTGAATTCAGGCCCTTGTGCTTGCCAGGCAAGTGCTTATTCTACTGAGCTATTTCCCCAGCCCGTAAGGCAATTTTTTTTAATTCCTTGTTTTAACTGACTTAAGTTTACCAATATTTCTCATATTAAAGATGCACATAGTAAAATTTTAAAATAACATGCCATAAAAGAAGGTCTACACAAATTAAAGAGAAAACAAGGAATGAAGAGGAAGCTTAACATTATCAAGAAGCTTTGTTCTGTTCTGTTGATTTCCAGCACAAACACCCAACTGGTGTCCTCTGATTCAGAAGCAGTTGATACCAGGAAGTTTTAATAAATTATACTGTATCATTAGAAATTCTATGAAAAAATGAGTTAAGGTCAGTGTGACTAGGAAACTATAGAAAAAAACCAATATGATGTGTTTTTAGCAAAAATTTATCATCTACATACCTGTTTTTGATGTGGTAATATATTGCAAGAGCTACACTGTAAAATAAAATACAGAAGTTCAATCTTTCATAAAAGTGTATTCAACAGTCTATATAGTATCTGTGATTAGTCTTAACATTAATATTTAAATTTAAATGAAAGCCAATAATCCATCTGAATGGTCACGAATCCTCATTAAGAAAATACTCTCAAAGCAATCTGATACAAACTTTCAGCAATTACAAAATCTTTTTCTATACACAGAATCTCAACTGATACTTAAAATAAACTGTAAGACATTTTAAGTTTTTTTTTTTGTCTTGTAAAAAAAAAATAAGCATTATAAAAAAAAGTAGGTGTTACATGGTATAGTCAATTAAATACCCTTAGAAATCCCAGCTCACTGTCTACTGATTCAGGAAATTAGTGTTTTGTTTTTTGGGGTTATTTTTTGTTTTTGTTTTTTTCTGGCTTGTTAGGCCCGCCTTAAGGGCGGGTGTGGTTGGGCATGTGGTGCTGGGGATCAAACCTGTGGTCCCCTGTACCTCACTGAGTTTGCCCAAGCCGGCACTTTAGACAATTGAAGTATCCTGCCAGCCCCCAGTTTCTTTATAGTTATACCATAAAAATGAGTTATCACCCAAAGAAAGTTTTCCCCTTTTTGAAATCTAGAATTACTTGGCAAACTCTAGAACTTATTCATTCACTTGCTGAAATGAAATGAAATGAAATGAAATGAAATGAAATGAAATGAAATGAAATAGTGGGGATGGGGAGACAGCTCAGTGGTCTAAGCGTCCAGCTGGCAGGTGCACGGACCTGGGTTCAACTCCCAGCACAACATGCTGTGTTGGCCCAGGTGTCAACCTGGACACCGAAATCAGGCATGGTGGTGCATATCTGTAATCTCAGGGCTGGGGAGGCTGAGATGGGAGGATCACTATGAGTCTGAGCTGTGTAGTGAGACCCTATGCCAAATACGTAAAGAAAAGATTTAAAAATTTAAAATGAAATGGTAACTTACTACTAACACTACTGTAAAACTGAATCGTAAACATTAAAAGATCTGAATTTAATGAACAACTACATATCCAGAATACTGTTTTCTAAAACAGAATTTTTTTTTACTACAAATTTTTTTTCATACATTTATCATACAATTTTGGGAAAATATAGAATGATAAGAGAAAAACTATACCTTTGCCCAAAGATAACAAGATAGTTAATTATTTTCATATTTGTAAACAGGTCTATAACCTACTTATATCCTTGATATATTAGTACTTATTACCATTAAAGTGTTCTTCAAAAACATGATTTTAACATAGCTGATTATAGTTCAGACGTTTGTTGAACAATTTAAACATTTTTCTACTATTTGTTTCTAGTAGACAGCAGTTATAATCAACACCATAATGAATGTTCTCACAGATAAATATGCTTGTAATCTATGACTGTGTCATTCACATACAAAACATCCTATAATTGGAATTAAGCAGTTGAAAGTCATCAATAACTGTTAGGCTCACAATTGCAGATCCCACCGATGTACTTTGCCAGTATTGGTTTCAATTCACATTTACTGACACCTTCTAAAAGTTTGAAAAAATATTTTCCAACTAAAGGGAGACTGACTGACTAATCTTTTTTAATTTCCTCTTTTACAAACTGGCTAGGATCCTTCCACTTTGTGTTAAAGTTTATTCAGGTAGCAAAAAAATTCCCCTTAAAGCTTCTAAGAACATAGCTACTTGGTGGCATCAGACTGTGTTTTGGTTCTCTCGAGATGAAGAAACTATCATACCACATACCTCTGCCTGAGAACTAGCTGTCAGAATGTTTTTTCCCCATTCTGCAGGTTGTCTCTCTCCACTCTGTTCAACATTTCCTTGCATTACAAAGCTTTTTAATCTGATATGAACCTACTGTTGATTCTCGGTATTAATTCTTAAGCCATTCTTAAGCCACTGGGCTTCTGTTTAGAAAGTCCTTGCCTATGCCTAAATCTTCAAGTTTTACCCTTCAACAGATTGTTTCTCTGTTTTAACATTTAAATCTCTGATCTATTTTGATTTTAGTTTAGTACATGGTGAGATATATGGTCTAAAACTCAAATCTTCTGCATGTGGATATCCATTTTTCCAGCACTATTTATTAATACAGAGGCTATCTTTCTCACAGTGTGTACTTTTGGCTCTTGTCAAAGATCAAATCACTGGGCTGGAGAGAGAGAGCACGGCAGTCTAAGCGCTTGCCTGACAAGCGCAAAGACCCAGGTTTCATCCCCAGTACTGGATGCCATGCTGGCCACCAAAACTGGGCACGATGGCATATGCCTATAATCCTAATGCTGGGGAGGCAGAGACAAGAAGAATCACTATGAGACAGACAGACAGACAGACAGACAGACCGACCGACCGACCGACCGACCGACCGACCGACCGACCGACCAAACAGCTGAATGTCCGGGCTTGTTTCTGTTTCCTCTATTCTTTTTCACTGATCCACATGCCTCTGTTTTTTTGCCAGTACCACCCTGATTTAACAGCAGCAGCTTTGTAGTATTAACTTCAAATTTGGAATTGTGATGTCTTCTGCTTTGCTTTTGTTACCCAGGATTGATTTTGCTGTACCAGGTTCCATCTATTTCCATACAAATTTTACAATTGTTTGCTCTAAGATCTGTGAGAAATGTTGTTGGTACTTTGATTGGAATTGTGTTACACTGTAAATCAGTTTTGGAATCATGGCCATTTTGATTACTTTCATTCTGCCTATCCAGGAACAGGATGCATCTTCCCATTTTCTGATGTCTTCCTCAATTGTCTTTTGTAGTGATACACTTTGTACTCTACAAGCAGTCTTCCACTTCCTTACTTAGGTTAATTCCTAAGTATTTAACTTTTCTTGAGACTATTGAGTATGGTATTGTTTTTCTAATTTCTTTCTCAGTAAGTTCATTATTCGCATATATTAATTTTCTGTTTATTTTATATCCTGTTATATTGCTGAATTTGGTTATTCTAGGAGTAGCTGGGCAGAATTTATTCATCTGCGAATAATATTTTAACTTGGTCTTTTCCTATATGCATCCCTTTATTTCTCTTGCCTAACTGCTCTGGCTAATGTTTCTTGGACTACACTGAACAGGATGGTGATAATAAACACCTTTTTTTTATTTGTGAGAGAAAGCTTTTAGTTGTTCTCCACTTAGTACAATCCTGGCAGTAAACTGATCATAAATGGCTGTTATCAGATTGAACTCAAAGTCCTTCTATATCTATTTTCTTCAGGGTTTTTATCATGAATGCGTAGTGGAGAATAACTCAAAAATTTAGAACCCCCAAAATAAAAGATCTAATCAAATAACAGGCAGTTGAAATAAATAGATACATAATAGAAAATGAAGTGTCAATGATCATTAAATACATAAAAAATGTTCTCAACACTACTGGCCATTACAAAAATGCAAACTAAAAACAACATGGGAATGCTAACTTACTCCAGAAAAAAATGGCTATCATCAAATATATATAACGAATACTGGCAAGGACATGGAGAAAAAGAAAGTCTTCTATAGTGTTGGTGAAATACAAACTAGTACAACCACTATGGAAATCACTGTGGCAATTCCTCAAAATACTACAAACAGAAATTCCATTTGACCCAGCTATCCCCTTCTAAGTGTCTTTCCAAAGCAGTCAAAAGTATGTATTATAGTAACACATGCATAGCCATGTTTACAGCACAATTTTTAATACCTAGATCTTCGAAACTTTCTAAGTCCATCAACAGATGAATAGATAAAGAAAATGTAGTATTTATATATTAATTCACTATATCCACTGTGGTACAATGGAGTACAACTCTGCCATAAGGAAACTAACGAGGCATTCACAGGCAAATGAATAGATGAAACTTGAGAATATAATGTCAAGTGAAGTGAGATACACAATTAAATACTGCATGGTTTCTCTTACATGAAAATCTATCTCAAAGATACACATCTTAGAAGTAGGGAGAAGTTCAAATAATTCCCCAAATTAGCTATTGTCTTATTTCAAAAAAAATTTAATATATATGCTACTTTGTTATATTTATACTACTAGTTTCTCAGTTCACTAAAGAGAAAGTTTTATGCTTTTGTTTTCTTCCTTTAAGAGTTTTCTTTCTATAATCTGTACTCTGGGTATGGCTGTTCTCTTAAGATTATGAAACACAGCATATTAACATTGTTATTCGGTAATTATTTTGTTATGAAATTTTGCTTTGTTTTCATAGAAGACTATTTTACATTTTCTTTATTAATATCCTCTTCTATTAGATTAAAAAAAAAACTGTCATTCATCCAGGAAACTAACATAGAGAGGAATGTAGGGGGGAGGCACAAGTTCGGAGATTTGAGCTTGTACTACAAATTCCAAAGAGCTCAGATGTTTGCCTGTAAAGTTATATGACAATGGCTAATCATGCTGTAGCACAAAGCTCAGATTCTTCTAAATCTTTCTCTTACTAGAACTATTAAAAAATGATTTCAGTTAAGTGTTAAAGATAATCATACCAACATAACTTCAAAAGGTGATGCACTTTGGGGGCCTGGGAGATGGCTCAGTGGAATAAGTGCTTCCCTGGCAAGCGCAAGGGCCTGAGTTCAATCCCTGGTTCCGCAAAATAAATACATAAATAAATAAATAAATAAATGGTGATGCACTTAATCCTTTAAAGGTGGAGTCGCTTACAAATGGTGAAAGAACTTCAGAAATTTTAAAAAATAGTAAGTTTTCCAAGTGTTTTTGTATATATTAACACTGGTACAGAAATGTTCACTATTCCTACTTTATTAAAAGAAACTAAGTTTCAGAGAGTAGATGCCAAAAGATGCTTACTTTTCTAATTTAATGTCAGATTTAAATGGAATGCTTTTCTCATGATTGGGTTTACTGTAGTGCTCCCATTAATATCTACGGCTGATAAGAAAAAAAAAAAAGATTCCTGGTCTCCTTTGCAAAGGAAGGTGATAGGAGAAATGCATCCCTGGACTAATGTCAGGGATGGCTGTTCTACCTGGATTCCAACAGTTATTATAATCTCTCAGGACCATTGTGGATAATACCACCCACATCACAGTTGTTCTAATCATCAAATGAAATAAAACTTATAAAAAAATAGAAATATTAATTCCTTTCTATTATCATTATTTCCCTCTCAACAGGTTTTCTGTCTTGGGTGGAAATCCTCAAGACTTCAAGGTCTCTGTCTTTTCCTAAGCCAAAACCCAGACTAGATATCGTTATAGCCTCAGCTATTTAGAGACAGGAGAGCTGTGCTGTAGGGCAATTTCCATTAAGGGACATTCTGGGAAGGGAGAACACTGTACACAGGACTCACACACAGCACAGCCCCTCAGGAGTCCTCACCCTTGGATGCCTGTGAGAATCTTACAGTGTAGTTTTAAAGTTCAGAGAGCCTGAAAAAATGGCAGCCTATAATCCAGTACTGTGAGAGGCTGAGAGAGGAGGACCACAATTTCAAGTCCCACTTGGGCAACAGTGAGACCTTACCTCAAAATAAAACGGGCTGGGAATATACCTCAGTGATACAGCCCCTGAGTTTGAACCCCAGTACCACAAAAAAGTCTAAATACTCAGATACTCTTTGGAAGATTCAGTCAGGATTTGAATGGGAGGCATTTGTGTTCTCAGGTAACCCTATATACAGCCAGGTTGAAACCAGATCACAGGGACACACATCTACAAATCAAGTGGCTGCTTTCCAGACATGATCAATGGACTAGCAACTATTACCCAGTTTTCTCACTAGGCTCCCAAATGTCTATGCCAAAATTGGGGGTAATTTTAAGTCATCTGAAGATGAAGCATTAAGAGTTGAGTCAGATCTATTTGTACAGTCTCAAGAGTTCTCACTGTCCCCAAAACTAGGAGTGCCATCTAGTTCCTTGTTCTGCTTTGCTTTGTGTCTGGAGGATCTCAGGACTGGAGGGAAAATGGCAGCTTTCATTCAGGGCTCTGCTAAACCAGGCAGGTGCCCTGAGTCATAAACTGCACAGATCTTCAGGGTTTTCCAAACCTCTAGTCCTAAGGATTTAATCTATAAAACACTTCCAGGAGGTACCACCCTGGCATTTCCCAGTGGTAAACTCCAGCCCAAGGGTGGTGACTAAACTGAGCACACAGGGAAATACAATGGATTGCTAAGATGAATCTCTTCCAGTTGGATTTCTAATGCCCACCAGGCACTTGGCATACCCCTTTTATGTCAGGGCACAGATATTCCTATCTGGATCTTAGAAGTATGTCACCTTACAGGAGAGAAGGAACTTTACACAGACAGGTACCTCTTCTACCCAAGGGACCTTATCTTCTAACTTTTCCCTAGACTGTCCATAGAAGATGTTTATAGTCCTCACTGCCT
The DNA here is from genome assembly GCF_000260255.1 of Octodon degus. Lineage (NCBI taxonomy): Eukaryota > Metazoa > Chordata > Mammalia > Rodentia > Octodontidae > Octodon > Octodon degus. The sequence goes on from NW_004524720.1 coordinate 5,927,663, forward strand.
GCCTAAAACCACAACCATCACATGCAGTCCCAATTCAAACATGAATTCTAAGTCAAAAACTTGGTATATTTAAATAGAATACGTCATAATTAGAAATGTCAACACTTTTTTCACATGGTAACATATGGATGTTGAATGTGTACTTTCTGAAAGTAGTATAGCAGAGGCAAAATATCCTACTTTTCACAACTGAGCAGCTAAACCCAGACCTTAGCACACTAAATTCTCTATGATCTCTATTAAGGGCGGATGCTATCTCCATCATGATAGGAACATTACAGTGAAACCTCTTAAAATAAGGAAATTAATTGCTTCAAAGGGGAAAGGATTTGATGCAAGGACTCCTCTTTTGATTTCATTTTAAAATAAAGAACTAAAGACCCCATGCAGAAGGTTCCTACTCTAACCTTCCTGTTGCTGAGAGGGCCAACCTCACCTCTTCCACCCCTAGGTGGCATATCTGTCCCATGTGAGGTGGGCTTCCTTCAGAACAACGGAAGCCAATGTTCTTTTTAAGATTTGTAACAGGATGGCTTCAATCCCAAACAAAAGAACTAGAAAGTATTCACAAAGATTAATATACACTTCAGATCATCTACATTTAAAGTGATTTCAAATACTGGTCTTCTATCTTACATATGTACAAATGTTCTGAATGACTCATATCTTAAAAGCCATTGTTTAATAATTCTAGAATTTTTAGTATTCGTTTTACACACACAGCAATTGTATTACTCCCAGAACTACAACCATCCAGTTTAGTCTTCAGGTTAAGGCACAGAATAACCATTCAATAAGGCAAGAATCTGTATACCTACCATTTAATGGTGTACTTGAGGTTTGGTTGACTGACTGTGCTATCATCGAGGAATATCGTGGAACAAGAGCTGTACTTCCTTGCTATTTGTCCTGGAGGATGCTAGAAAGCAATGTCAACAAGACAAAGACAATTACACAGGGCTCAAAATTCTTTAAAAAAAAAAAAAACTTCTCTTTACTTGCAATTAGATCACAGAGGGAAATGTGTACACGACAAAACAAAAGCATTTTATTATAAAATTAATTTTTTGTTCTTCCACCCCACTCCCAGACCTTCCTTATCAAGAGAAGAGAAAATCTTGGTCTGCAACCAAGAATCAGAGTGTGTTTCAGAGTCTATAAAAATTACCAGGCCTGAGGCCTGGGTGAAGCTTGGGATATACTGCTCACTGCATAAATGAAAGCCCATAAGAAAGATGGCATTTTAGATTTATGAACTAAAATCAAGATGAGAATCCCCTGTAACCAATTTCTATAGTCTTTGGAAACAACTGCTTTGGGGGGAGGGGGTATGGAAAAATGCAACCAAAGTTAATTTAAGTGTGCTTAGCCTGCTTAAGTTTCAGCATAAGAAGTAATAAAGTATTCCTATGTTAAGGACAAAGTGCATTTTGAAGATTATCTGACATGAAAATACACCAAGGGTGGTATGCTTATGCACTCTTGTGACTAGTTCTTGAACTGTACATTATAGCTCTATGGAGTACTTTCACAGTAAAGAAAACTATGTTATACACTGATGTCATCTGTTGAATGCTATAGTTTTCTGATAATTCTTTGAGAACACAATTAGTAGATATCAAGACAGACAAATCTTGATCAAAACAAAATCTAACCATACAAACAAGTTTGCCCTTGTGTGATGTTCTGTTGGCAGTCTGTCATTTTCAGCAACCAAAACACCAATCTCTTAGAAATCATAACATTACCTGGGTGACATGCCCTCCCTCAGCAAAAGCCCTGGGGGTACACAGTTCACAAATTTAGTAAAAGAAACCTTAAGACCAGTTAAAGACCAAAAACCCAGCTGAATACGTTGTCATTTACTTTCAATTAATATGTTTCCTCTGAAATAAAATTATGAAGATATTCAGTAGCTTAAGAAATAGATAATAAAGACTCAGAGCGCAGGCCCGGAGAGTGAGTGAGACGACCGGGCTGCGGGATCCTGAACAGACCCAGAGCACAGGCCCAACGAGTGAGTGAGACGACCCAGGGCCTGATGGGATCCTGAACAGACCCAGAGCGCAGGCACGCCAAGTGAGTGAGA
>NW_004524720.1:5931701-5989293 GCF_000260255.1 Octodon degus
TGTTTTTATTTTTTTTTCTTTAAAATAAAAATAACTGATGTCAAAAAAAAAGCAATAGATAATAAGCAATGTTATCAACATAATTTTCTCTTAACACTAAATAAAAAATATTACTTGGGATATCCAACTCCTTAAGTCTCAACTAGAGGACACTGAACTACTGAAGTACTCAACTCGCCAAACAGTTTTCTATAAATGGTATTTAGGTTGGGAAAGTGTAGACCAGACTTATTCTCAGAATTCATGAAACCCCCTCACTCTCTGTTTCACACAGTTTCACCACTGAGAGGAAAAGGCATGAAGAAAGTTAATAAAGTTCAAGTTACAAATTAAATGGGAATTTTGATATGGAATTTTCCTATCAAAATATCACAACTTTCTTATTAAGACAATTCACAGGCTTTAGGAAAAAAACCTTTTACTCACTTGTAGCAATTATACTAAAATCATAAAACATACTAAAAAGAATCTAACAAAACTATTAAAATGAGTAAAATACTCTGACCATCCTAATCACATTTTCCCCACAGTTGCAAAAAATCTTAACAGACACTATGGCTACATAAAACTCAGTAATTAATACACACACGCGCGCGCGCGTGTGTGTGTTGAGATATTCTCAATGAAGCAAAGACACAATATTTGACTTCTATTTCTTGTGGAATTTCAATTTCCTTTGGTATAACTTCAAGATAAATGTGGCTTTCAGTTTTAATGGCAAAAAAAAAAAAATGTGGTAGGGAATTGCAAATATCTGTTTTCTTTAAGAAAATATAAGCCATGATATCAGAAAGCAATGAGTGCTACATTTAAATGAGTGCACTCCTCGTAATCTAAGAAATCACTTCTGTGAGCCACAGTCAAGGATATTCCTCTGTACACTGTCCCAGGGGTCAGAGGATTAATCAGTAAAACCTAAGGACCCAATCTTGATCTTCTGTGAATCAAAGCATTCCACAACTAAGGACTGACATGCCAGCACCCTTAACTTTCCAAGGAGACACCAACTCTGCTTTCAAACTCTTGGACAATTTCTAAATTGAATAAAATGCTAAGTATTAAGTCATTAGATTTTTCATGCTACTGGAATCAGGACTGTAAGAGTTGTACAATGTAAGCTCACTTAACTGGAAGACCACAACACTTAAAAGCTGAGTTAGCCAGTATCCTACCAGCAATGGTCTTTAGCTCAAGGTTGATTCCCTGACTGGGGTGTTGGTTTAAACTGTTCTTTGAGGGCAAGCAGAGAAAAGCACCAGCAACACAATGTTTAGTACTCCCCACCCACCAACTCAGATAGCTTTAAATCTCTACAGTGTGCCTCTGAAAGCACATAAGCAGTATCACATGCCTCTACTGAAACATGTAGCCTACTAAGCTAAGTTTTTAATTAGCCATTGCATATTGTATGTTCTCATTTTTAGTAAAAAAAAAAATTAAAACTATATTATTACTTTAGTTACTGCATGATTCTGAAAAACCACTATGCTTGTACATGTGTGACACACACAAATTCTCCATTTAGTTTACAAGCTTTGCTTGTAAGTAACACAACAATAAGGTGCACTGAAGAAACAGCAGAGCAAGTAGGGAAGATACAAAATCTTGGGTGTCACTCTGACTCACTAAAATTATGGGGGGGGGGATTGGGGAAGTCACCAGGTAGCCTCTACTCTCTGCACCTCAGTTTCCACACCTGTGGAATACAGATGAGGGTAACAGCCTACCCCTTCATGGGGCCACTATGAGGAGCACTAGGGTTCATATTTGTAAGCACTGACCATGGTCAACAAGGAATATTCTTTATGCCTAAAGTACATAACATTGAAAATAAAACAAAAAAATGCCTAAGACAATATTTTACTTGGAAAATATAGGCAGTTTGGAGAGAGCTGACCATGAATGACAAGACTCCCCAACACAGAAGAGGCCAACTGTGAATTCTGCTTAGAAGAGGAACAGGGGGGCCAGGGAGACTGCTCAGAACAATAAATACTTGCCCACCAAGTGCAAAGTCCTGAATTCAATCCCCGGTACTGCCAAAAAAATAAAAAATAAAAAAAACATTAAAAAAATAAAACATAGAAGGGGAGCAGGAAACAGTCTGTTTAGTGAGAAACCTAAACATAGATCATCGCTAGAGAAAAATTTGTACCTTAGAAATAATGTATTTTATAAATTATGACTATGTCAAATAGGATTTTAGCGCTGTACTGGTCTGCCTATTTATCGTGCTCAGGGTACAAAATTTATTTTTTATACCAAGGTCCACTAATATGTAAAAATTGTTGGATTATATATTTTAAAAGATCTTATTAAAGAGTTATCACCTGCTCAAAATAATGAGATCACCTCTTTAGATAGTTTCAACACTGATTTCTGTCAGACACAGGATACACAGGTACACACACCAAGGTATACACATGTGTGCACACACAACTGCAGTGCAGGGCAGGGAAGAAGCAAGGCAGGGATAAGATCTCACTGGACCCTCCCGAAAGACCTAACCCAAAATGCTTCTCAAATTTCACGTATGCATTTTTCAAATTCACTCCCTTTCTAGCTACTCAGTCTCAGTCCCTTTTGTGGACTCCACTTTTCTGAACTCTGTTCTTCTCCCTCCATGCTCTCTCCCAGGGGACTCTCATGCACTCCCACTGCTTCAGTTCCCTTCTGTTCACTAATGACACCCCGCCACCACATCCCCCACCCCACCTCTGCCACCAGCTCACCACCTCCTGGCAGACCTCTCCACCTGCATATTATTCCTCACAGGTACCTCACTGTCAAATTAATCTGTCCCTCCAATCAACTGTAATGGCTTAAAACCAAAAGTCTATCAAATATTCTTCAATCTTATATCTTTTCGTCTGATTTCTTATATCAAGCGCTATTTTAGCCCAAGTGTGTGTGTGTGTGTGTGTGTGTGTGTGTGTGTGTGTGTGTATATAAAGTCATCCTTTCTTCAACACTTCTTGAGCCATTATCTGGTACATGAATGGCTACTCTCAATTCTCACCGATATTACCACAGTAATCATTCTGCCTCTTGACTCATTCTTCCTCTGAGGCTACTGTCAACCTTTTAGGAAATAAAGCAATCATGCAATTTGCTTACTCAAATGATTTGGTGCCTGTGTACTTAGGGAAGGGAACACTCATCTCTTTAGGCCTACCACTTACTTCCTTTTCCCATGAACACTGCATTTTATATCTAATATAATGGCTACAACAGTTTTATTTAATGGTCATATTAATGTGAGTCAGCAATATTCTTTTACTTTTCATATGTACACTTAGAGCTTACAAACAGCATCCTTAGAAGAAAGTTCAACTGTCATTATAAAGAGTCAACGGTCAAAGAAATAAAGTTACAATTCTAAGGTCACTTACCAGAGCTCAAAATCATGTTTTTTGACTCCAAGTGGTTCCTTCCTTCCTAACAGTTCCCACATATGCAAGCTGCTCAATATTTCATGTCACATGTCTTTTGTTCCCTGATCTCCATCCTTCATAACTCTGCTGATGATCCTTCCATAACATGCCTTCCTACCCTAAACCATCTGGGCTGGGTACTGTTCTCCCCATGTTCTCTGTGCCCTGTGCTTGCCCACTTGCCACTCACTCATCTCCCTTCTGTCTAGGGCCTAGACTCTTAAGTGTGTTGGTGGGAGAGACTGGACGGTTTCCTTAGCTCAGCAAATGAGAAGCAGGTTCCACCCCTGGGCCCAGTGTCTACAGAGTCTGCCATCAGCCACAGGAATCTGCCTCCATGACAGTAGCAACCATAGCATTGCACAAAGGAGTATGTGTGGCAATGGGCTGGCACACGAACACTTATGGTAAAGCCTCTGCCACTGAACAGTGAAATGGTGACATGTCCTGGCACACTGATGTAGTTCAGGGCTGGCAAAGCCAAGAAGCCACAGCCAATGATACAACTTTCAGTGTAGCGTCAGCAGGGGCACAAATGGAGCCAGAGAGCCTGGCACTCAAGTGTGTTGCTCTGCCATTCATTAGCCAGACAAACTTGGACTCCAAGCACACTGGGAGAAAAACAGGACTGAGAAAGAACCCTCATCCTTGAACTCAAGCTAATTTATTTAGTCCATGGAGAGAAAAACAGTAAGCTGCTTCAGCAAGATCAATTTTCTACAGCAAACAGTTCTAGAGTTAGGAGCAAAAGGAAACAATCAGTTTATGAAAGCAGAAAATAGGGTCAGTCTGACAGCTCAGCAGATTAAAGCTCCTGCTTAGGCAGAGCACAGTGGCCAGGGTTCAATCCCCAGAGGTGCTAAGCAATTGAGACTGGGCGTGGTGGTGCACGCCTGTAATCCCAGTACTTGGGAGGCTAAAAACAGGAGAATCACTATGAGTCCGATCTATGCAGTGAGACCCTACACACCCTATGCTAAATGCAGAGGGGGTGGGGGGGAGAGGAATGGAAAACAGAAAACTGACTCTGGACATCAAGAACAAAAGCTGGGACAGTGGCAGGTGAGTATCTGGCCATGGTGATTCTCAGTGCTATCACTACTAAATAATGACACTCAGAATTTACTTCAAGTTCTAGTCAAACCTGGGTTTTGTCATGGACCCATGCACTGACTCTCCTGAGAGGCACTTTGTTCAATAGCTCTGATTGTGAGGTAAAGTCCAGAATGCTCCCTGCTTTCCTCTAAAACCATCCTGGCGTGGGAGAGACCCAGGCTGAGGCAGAACCTTCTGGCAGCCACAAGTTGAGGTTCAATGCTGCCTGAGTTCTGTAGTCATGAAAGAAAAATGTTTTATTTTCCAAAATAATACTTTTCTACTATCTCTTCAGTCTTTTAATGCAGTGGTTATAAATATTTCAGGTTGCGGTTTTCAGAAAAGGCAGAATAAAAAACGAATTTACTCTTAAATGTTAGGTAATGTTTATCCAGTTGCAAGTCTTCCCCTTTGCTTTGCTTTGCTTCCCTCCCTCCCTCCCTCCCTTCCTTTCTCTGTTACAAGAGTCTCACTACACAGTTCAGACTGTGTAGTCCTGCCTCAGCCTCCCCAGTACTGGGATTACAGGCATGCACCACCATGCCCAGTTTTGTGGCCAGCACAGTGCACCTGGGGTTCCAGGACCAGCACACCATGCAGTGTCAGGGATCAAACTCAGGTCTTCACGCTTGCCAGGCAGGTGCTTAGCTATCTCCCCAGCCCTTGAAGTAGTTTTCTTGCTACTCTTACGCAAGAAATATTCTTAATATAGCTCCACATTTCTCTATGACAGCAGTTAATTTAGGTAAAATTTTATATATCTTCTCTTGAGAAAAACTGGAAATATCTGAAAGTAAAAATAAGAGCTGTGTTCTGAGAAGGCAAGAATCTATCTTAATGCTGATCAGTTAAAAATTACATACACAGGATAACAAACAAATATTAAAGACATGCTAATTTGGAAAAGTACCTGGCAACTTCATAAAATGTTAAATGTCGATTTACAATATGATCCAATAATTCCATTCCTAGGTATATGGGGCAAAAGACATGAAAACACACATCTACACAAAAATTGATACAATAATGTTCAAAATTGATACAAGAATACTCTGGAAGACTGAGGCAGGACTGCAAGTATGACCCTAGTCCAGACAACTTAGCGAAGACCCTATCTCAAAAAGGAGAAAGGAAGGAAGAGAGGAGAACAGGAGGAGAAGGACAAGGAAGGTAGGCAGGTCTGAATGTAGCTCCACACGAATGTCCTGGGTTTGACCCCTAGCACTAGGCAGGCAGGCGGGTGGCCAAGTGAAGGGAGGGGAGAAGCAGGAGGACCGCCCCCCTCCCGAAAATTAGGCTAGGGGTGCAGCTCAGTGATAATAGCATTTACCTAGCTGGCATGTACAAGGCCCTAGGTATGATCCTTAGCACCACAAAAAAGAGAAAACAAAACAAAACAAAACAAAAATAAAATGGAGAGAAAGGAGAGGGGAAAAGAAGGGTAAGGGATAAACAAGAGAAGGGGAAGGGAAGGCAAAAAGTCTTTCATACATATAACCAGTACATTGCAGAGACTAGTATCATACACAAATTGGTCATTTGTACCAGCATTCACGTAGGGCAAACACATACTGATAAATTAAAAAGAAAAAAAAAAAAAAAGATAAAAGAAAAAAGACTGCAGACCCTATTCCCACGAAAGAGCAAATGTTCCATAGGCAAAACTTAGGTTTAGAAAAATTAGGTTTAGAATTGTTTTTAAACATCAGTTTTTGGATCAAAATCACTTCATGCCTTGAATGTTATACCTTATAAACCAAGTGTACAACCAAAATAGACATCATTTTACAAAGAGTTTTAATCCTGTCTCAGAGCTCCAAAGCAGAAATCAATTCAGAGGTCAACTATCTAAGAGAAGCAAAACCTAAGATAGTATTCTCAAAAGGAGCTTAACAAAATACATTTCAAGGCTGGCAAGATAGCTCAGCAGACTAAGCACCTGCCTAGGCAAGTGCAGGAACCGGGGTTCGATTCCTGGCACTACATGTCATGCCCAGCCCTGCCCGCAGGCGCACTGAGAGGCCACAGAGACTGTGGTGCAGGCCTGTAAATTCTGTGTTGAGGGAATTTACAGCTGAAGGATTACTATGCATCCAAGCTGTGTGATGAAACTCTGTACAAAATACATTAAAAAAAATTCTCCTAAAATATATCCCTCCTGTTGTTAGTAAATATGAAAAAATATCCATACAAAAAAATCCCATAAAGATTTTATCAGTTTTGATATTCAACTCAGAAAATTAATAGAACTACCTAATAGGTATCAATGGGCAATAACAATATCAATATACTTATAAAGTACCATAATTAGCTTGCAAATCGCCTTTCTTTCAGCACATTTAGGTCAAGCATGCTAGGAATTTTGACTTATTTTACAAGATGAGAGACCCAAGCCTTTAACACTTTCCCAAGGTTGTCCAATTAGCTGGTGGCAGAACTAGGACTCTGACAAAATTTCTTCAGTTCCAGGTCTGACTTATAATGTGGCTTTCATTTGGCAGATCAATAACACACTCTAATTGCCTTTCTTCCTCATGTGGATGTTACTGCACAGCATCCCCAGTCTGACTTTCATAATTTCACAGGACATCTTTACCCAATAAGAAGAAAAGAAAACTGGACTTTTGATTTCTTCTTCTTGAATATATCTTTCCCTTTTTTAACTTCTTAGAATGAGCAATTCACTTTAGGTATGTTGTCTCCAGGTACCAGAAGGACATTAGGAAAGAACCAGGCTGAAGTAAAAGGTAAGGAGTTTTCTCTAAGTTGCAGCTACCCAAAGTGTTACCACAATTTACAACTAGAGATATTCACATTTTTTTTTTTTTTTTTTTTGGTGGAACTGGGGATTGTACTCAGGCCCTTGTGCTTGCCAGGGAAGCGCTTATTCTACTGAGCCATCTCCCCAGCCCCCAAAAATTTAAATAGCTAAACATAAAGCCAAAACTTAAGAAAATTTTAAACAACTTTCAACTTTAAAATAAAGCCCTTTGTACAAGTCTTTAAAGTATCTTTTATAATGTACTAAATTCTATAAATATTGTCCATTCTAATTACATCTAAAACACAGGTGCTGACTATAATCTTTATAATTCACCCCGAATTAAGTTACCTGTCTGTCAAACTCCCAGAGCAGTTTATTCTCAAATGTTTTTAAGTTCTAAAACCTGTAATAGGTCTTTGCTGAAGCAGCCCCCTTTTACGTAATCCCCAAAGTCTTGCCTGGCTGTCTGGAGCCATTCTACCCTTTTTTCTGGCCGTAGGTTCTATTTCCTATTTCCTCTTCATTGCCCCAAAATTCTGGGACAAAATTACTCTTTTCACTTGCTAATGTGTAGTGGAAACCAGAAAAACCTTACTTTCTACATTTGAAGGATGCGAGAAACTTTATAGTTACCATCACCCTGGGAATACAACAGAACCATCCCATTTCTCTTAACTGGCTTTATCTATAATTGCTGCTTTCATTCTCTTAAACAGCAGCCTTTTTTTAGGCTACCTGAGCTACATGTATCAAGTAGGTTCACCAGAAACTTGAAGAAGAAATGAAACAATATTCTTCACAAAAAATGCAAATGAAATGTAAAAAACATTCTCCAGGAACTTGACAGAACAAAGATGCATCGTCTCTCACACGTAAAAGCAGTAAGGTCATATGCACAAGGTCCAAAAACACCCATTCTTTTAAAATTTAAGAGCAATTTAAATCACAAATTTTATTTGGGAATCTATATTTAAAAAAATAAATGCTACAGACTGTTCCATGAAAATTTAAGAATAAAGGATCCCCTCCAACTTCAGATAAATAATCTCTGCCCCCATGAAAGATGTTATCACTATCTGACAAACAGATTAAGAGCATGTCTCAATCCTGGCACCACTTTATTTGGTTAACTTCTTTACGTCTCAGTTTCCCTATTTTTCAAAAAAAAAAAGTATTTATTTGGTACAGGGTCTTGCTACACAGTTTGTTTATTTTTATTTTATTTTTTGGGCAGAACCAGGGATTGAACTCAGGCCCTTGCGCTTGCCAGGCAAATGCTTATTCCACTGAGCCATCTCTCCAGCCCCTCACTATGCAGTTTACACTTGTACTGATCCTCCTGTCTCAGCCTCCCCAGCCCTGGGATTACAGGAGTGCACCACCACGCCTGATTTCATGACTCATGGCGCACCCATGATTCTGAGGCCATCACAGCATGCAGTACCAGCATTGGAACTCAGGACCTTGCACTTGCCAGGCTGGTGCTTAGACCGCCGAGCTATCTCCCCAGTCCTCAGTTTCCCTATTCACAAAATGGGAATGACACATAAGACTATAGTTACTGGGTTGACTACATGAGTTATATATGTTAAAGCAATCAAAACAGAACCTGCCATATGCAGTGAAGCATTCAACAGATAACATTATCAACATTCCTTATCCTTCCTCTACTATTACAAAAATTGATATAGCTGGGCATAGTAGTTCATGCCTGTAACCCAAGCACTCAAGATGCTGAGGCAGGAAGATCTCCTTGAGTTCAAGGGCCAGTAGGCTCTGTAGTAAGTTCAAGGCTATCCTGAACTGCACAGCTAGACCTTGCTGTCATTTAAAAAAGTTAGTGTATTCGCTTAACTGAACCTGCAGGTAATTTCACTCAAGCTGCATTTCAGTGGGATGGGATGGCACATTCCCAAGGCTTTTTCTAGCAAAGGCAGAATTGACGCACTAATTTGCAGCCAGGTCTGCATACCAACTGGAGGGTCCTATACTTCAGGCTCTTCATCTGTTATTTAAGACATCTAGCTGTTATCCTTCTTTCAGAACTGTGATTGCACACAGAGATGGGAGGTTTCAGAGAGGTCTGAGGGCTGGACTAAACAGGATGCACATGTACCACTACCAACTGATCCATGTTCAGGGTCAGCACATGGCAGGTGTGAGGATGTGAGGCAAAAAGTATTAATTTCAGTGGGAGAAAGCACAGAAGCAGAGGTTTAGTCAGAGCCAGAGAGTCCACCTGTCTCACTCCTCACCATACCCTGTAGTTGCAGTAAGCAGAGAAGACTTGGCTGCTCTGCAGCTCACATATCCCACCTTGCAAGCTCCTTACAGACATGTTCATGAGTGAGAAAGCATTCAAGCTTACACCCAGCAGGTAAACAAATGGAAGCAAGAATTCAGAGAATTAGGTTCGGTCATTCACACTGCTATGTCCAAGTATACATGCTTTAAAGAAAACAGTAATTTTCATCATCTTTTCTTAGTGACATATGATTGGACAGAAGCTTTATATCAATGCTGCAAAATCTCAGGGGTAGGAAAGAAGTCATGAATCATTTTAAAAATCTGATAAAAACAAACCTTCTGAGCTCTGGAAAACGGCTGATGCACACACATACAGATTGAGCCTGTCTACCAATCTTCCACAGCAGAGTGCCTCTTGATTGCATGGACCTGGCTTATAGTTTCTTTCGAAATACATTTGGTCCAGATTTTCAAGGGCTGGGCAATACATTACTGATAAACAGCTTTATTAAGTGCTTCACAGTCTGCAAGTAATTAAATGCCAAGTGTCTCAGAATCCTGAGAAAAACTTTGTGAGGTCAAACATATCCCCCCCCCCCCAGTATAAGAGTTAATATAGCACACATGTTGATGATTTATCTACTTTACTAATCCAGACCTCAAGACAGTTTTTCCTAAAGGGGCACAGAGTCAGGAGAAGAGGTGGCTGTAACTTGCCTGGTAGCAGAGCTTGCCTTTGGGGAGGTGGCTAGAGCAAGTTAGTAGCACCCACTGCTCAAAGAAGAGGGAATAAATACCTGGAGGGGAACATCTTGCAGAGCCACCAAGCGACCAAATTCTTCTCAGAGCAGTCAAAGCGCTAGAGGTGACTTTTTGAGATTTTTTTTGTGTGTGTGGTGGTACCGGGATTGAACTCAGGACCTCGCGCTTGCCAGGCAGGCACTTATTCTACTGAGCTATCTCCCTGGCCCCTGAAAAATCTTTTTCAACTGTTAAGTTTATCCTTCTCTGAGCACCAAAAGAATATGCAGATGCTAGTGGACTTTCAAACAGGAATTCCATAGAGAAAAGCAAGTGAGGAGGTGGATAGCTGCTAATGGAAATGACTCTATGTTTACTGAAATTAAAATGAGCTACTAGGAAACAAAGATTTGGAAGTGAGTATGAAGAATGGATCTGAGTTAAAATAAAGTGGCTTTCATTTGGACCTATGTGATACTGTTTACACTATGGCACTGTTTACACTAATCTTCCTATTAAACAGCAGTCCAGGGAATCTGGAAAAACCTTTGGCATAGATGAACATCAAGGGATTTTTGTCCAATTACAAGCCCAATGGAGCATGAGTACAAGGCAACATTCTTCTAAGTGCTGACACAATACATGAAGCATCTTACTCATCGAAGACAAAGCTATTCAAGCTCTTTACACTATACAGTTATCGTGAAAAACACAGAGAGACAGCTTCACTTACATGGTTAATGAAGAGACTCTTGCGTTTTTCTCTCACTGTGAAAACAAAAAATGGAACAGAAATGTTACATATTTGCATGCCAACCCCTGGCAAGCTGCTGAGGACTGATCCTCTGTGTCATGGTCCCATCCTTCCACCAACCAGCATACCTAGTTGCTCATTTATGAAATATAATACAAGATCCACCCAAATGCAGGTTTGAATCTGGTGGGAATTTCCACTTAATAGCACTCTCATTAAGGAATAACATTTCTATTAACAATAAAATATCAGTAAATCTCATAAAACTTGTTTGTGTCTAATAGTTCATGATAATTAACAAATAATAGGGCTATTTATTTTAATACTAACCAGACTCAAAAAGGCTGTTTCTTATGAGTGATGCACAAGTAATGTCTGTAACAGCATCTAACAGGACAGATGACATTAATCAGAGATCTGTTGCTCTGCAAACAGAATGTTGGGGAAAAGGCCTGGGCTTAGGTCTGGCAGGCCCTCTGGAACACTCAGTAGCACCCTGGCACTCAGGAAGGCTAGCAGAGCTCACAGTTCATCTCTATAAAGAGATGCTTCTCACCCTGCCATCTACAGTCAATCTGCACTTAGTGGTCAGCCTCCAGTGCCCTCACTGGTTGTTAAGCCGCACTGGTTGTCACAGCAGGGGCATTAACTTTAAGGATTCAAACAGGGAACAGAGAAGCCTGTAATAACCTAATGACATTGCATTTTGCATTTTCTTTCCTAGAGACCTGCTTTTGGAGATCCACTAGTCCATCAACCACTGACAGAATAGTAGTTCACTGTAGAGAATATAAAGAATAGGTTTCCTGAAAAGAGGTAATTTCTTTTGCAGCCTCTGGGCACCTTGGGCACCCTGAAACCACAGTGGGCAAATCTAGTATAGAGTATGAGGAAGGGTTTTTCCCCCCTACAATTCATGCCCTGTAAATGGATTCATTTCAGTTTTCAGAACTCTTCTGGCTAAATGGTATGGGGCTTAGAAAATGTTTTCCTATTCATCACATATAGTTTTTAGACTGATAAGGAAACACTTCTCATTTCCTTAACTATCCTGTCCTCAGAGGCTGAGAGTGTCACCCAGTGGTAGAGTGCTTGCCTAGTACTCACAAGCCTCTGGATCCCCTCCCCAGTACTGGTGTCCAGTGATGGAGAGGTATAAAATCCTATCTTGTCTAAAATAACTGCTTTGTATTTGTATCTCAGAGATACTTAAAATGAAAAAGAAAACACTAGACTGAGGATTAAAGAGAGAAATTAAGGGCTAGAAGGTGCATCACTGAGTTTTAGATGGATCCCCTTGCAGGTAATAAGCCAATTCAGTCCAAAACAAAGAGGTGAGCACCAAGCAGACCAGTAGGCCCCATGACACACAAGGACAATAGCCACAGGCTATGTCTACTAGGTTGCATGGAGGTGGTATGACTATCTTTGACCTAACTTCAGGTAAGGATACACTTGGGAACCATAACAAAAGGAAAATGAAGGTTTGCCTAGAAGCAATCAATTTTAAATTACATACACAGAGCATCTGTATATGCACAAATGCATGCTTTTCTTAAATTAACTGAACATTAACCTATTATGCATTAAGTCAGAAATGATGTCAAGAGGTATGATGACACTTCTGTGGTAATTTCCCAATGACTGAAGGAAACTGAAAACACTTTCCTAATGGGCCACAGACTTGACAAGGTTTCCATTAATTTTTTTTTTTTGTGGAAAACACTTACAATCTTTCAATTATAGGAGCCACCTGATGTCACCCCAACAGTACACCAACAGATAAAAGATAATTTGTGACTCGAAATGTTTCATAAAATATTACAGCTTCTTGTAGTAACTGACATTAAGAGTTATTCAAACACAGGAAGGCTAAAAGTAGAAGCTTTAGTAGTCTAAACTGAAAGTTTTACCTAGATAGTATTAAAAAGTTTAGTATTATAGAAACGGATTATAGAAAAATTTGCTTTTCTTGTATAGCATGTACAGTCTTAGGGATGGATCAGGTCATTTTCATGAACTCCAACTGGGTCCAAATAGAATCCCAAAGACAAATGTACTAAGACTCAAGTATTGCAAAGCACTTAAAATCTCTTAGTCATTTGCTGCTTCCATGCAACTTAACACCTACATGCCTCTCTACCTCCCTACTTTACTCAGAGAAATGGGACCTAACTCTGATTTAAAAACTAGGGCATTTCAGTGACCCACTCAGGTACTACGTGTTCTCTACCACTCTACAATGACCTTCCTAAGATGACCTCTGCAAGTTGAAGTCCACAGTCTGAGAAACTTTCCACACATGCATCTCCATGGCTCTTAAAATGTCTTCTGAACTCCCAGACAAACCATTCATCTCTATAAACAGGAAGAGTCCCTAATATCCATGTTGTCACTTGACCTATTTCTCTGAGGGGTAGATCAGGGTGGATACTGAACTCAAGCTGGGCTAATTCTCTCAAGAATTTGGAGTGGGAATATACTCAATAAGCCAGTTTATCACAGCTAGTAGCTAACCTAAAGGTGGGCCACATATCTGCTGTTCAAGATAGAGAACATGAAGCAGATCTTACTGCCCTTGGTTCGGGAAACTTGTTTCAGAGAGGTTTCTCACCATTTCCTAACTCAGCAATGGTGAATCTTTTAGAACTTTCAGTGATACAAATAGCCTGCCATAGCACATGTGCCACAGGTTTGCTCCAACTGCCCTAACTGATAAGAGTACACACTGGGCCTAAGTTGTCTGCACAATGTAGTCTATGATAAGCACTTGCTTTCTTTGTTGAGTTTCAAATTTGGTATATAACCTCATGAGCAGTCCTCAAAAATCTCTGTGCTAGGGGATGGCCAGAGAGCTCAGCGGATTAAAGCATCTGTTTAGGCACATGCAGGGACCGGATCTCGATCCCTGGCCTGCCATGCTGAACCCGCCTCCAGGGCAAACTGAAATGGTGATTGAGATTGAACATGGTGGCACACGTGTCTGTAATCCCAGCTCTTGAGAGGCTGAAAACAGGTGGATCACTATGAGTCTGATCTGTGTAGTGAGACCCTGCAGATCCTATACTAAATACATTTAAAAAAAAAATAAAAATAAAAAAACTCTGTGCTTACCTGCTTGCCAACATGTGTTTTCACCACTCATACTTTGGTGGAGAAATGAAGTGTGATTTGCATGACTTTTACTGGGTGAGGTCTTTCAGGGCAGACAATTGACCTGCACCTTGCCCACACATCCTTTTCCTTGTACTGATTTTCTTTCTATTATAGTAAGTCACAGACATGAGTATGAATATATTTCAGATTCTGTAATTCCCACAACTGAATCATCAAACCTGAGAGTAGTTGTATGAACTCCAAAAAGGCTGCCATGCTGAGAAGCATATAGTTGATGCCTTAGTTTCTAATGGCTTTCAACTCCTAGTTCTAATTACTCAAGAAATATCTGAGATATCTAGGTATTCTTAAAAGTAAGTATTCCTCTTCCCCTAAGCTAGCTGGAGCAAGACTAAGACTCTATCATGAGAGGAATAATAAAATAGGTAGACTTTCTTTTACAGTAATGTATCACCAATAAAGACAGATAAAATTACCCAGATCTAAACATGTCTTTTACGCTGGGGAGATAGCTCAGTGGTCTAAGTGCTTGCCTGGCAAGCACAAGGACCCGGGTTCCATCCCTAGTATAGCACGCCATGTGGTCCCAGGATCCTGGGCACACTGTGCAGGCCACAAAGCAGGTGTGGTGCTCACCTCACTATGGTTGGTTACTAAACATTAAAATTCTGGAGTTCTCAGAATCCCAATATAATTAAATGCATTAATAGCTAGCTATGGCCAGTGAGATAGCTCAGTGGACAAAGTGCCTGCTTAAGCAAGTGCAGGGACCTGTGTTCAATCCTTGGCACCACATGCCGCACCAGCCCTGCCCCCGGGTTGTGCTGAGCTGGCCACTGAGTCTGGGTGTAGTGGCACACAGCTGTAATCTCAGTGCTGGGGAGGCTGAAAACATGAGGATTACTATGAGTCCAAGTAGTGAGACCCTGTACCAAATCTAAACACAATTTCAATTAACCTCTTTTATGGATAAATATTAAAATCTTATCTTGGTTTCCTATTGTCTGTTTCTAAATACACCTCAAATGGCAAGTCCAGCTATCAGTCAGCCATGGGATGTCAGGACTGGACAAAGGAGGTCTGAAGACAGCAACTTAATCCAAATCCTTTCTTCTAGAAATAAGGGGCCAAGGAAGGCCATACAGGGATTGACCAGAAGGGGGAGGAGAAGGACAGGGACAAGAGAGGATGGTTTGCTGGGCCCTTTCCTCTCTGATATCCTACACCTCCAGGAGCAGCATCAAGGATGCTGGGGCTCCTGGAATCTGCATGAAATGTGTTCCACTTAAAAACAGAGTAAGATTTCTTGTTATATAGGTCTTGCTATATCTTGGTCTTAACCATCCAGCAGAAAAGTATAAAAACGAGGTATACAAAGTAAAGCCATATTAATACGATGAGCTGTAAAAGGTTCAAATCAATAACTTCTGAGGATAGCCCACTAATATTATAGACTGCTAGACAGTGTTAGATTGTTTAGTTGAATTCAAACACCTATAATATTTAGATGCCAATAGAATATTCACCTCTGACAGGACAAAAAAAAAAAAAAAAAGGATACAAAGGAAAGATCATTTTGTATTTATACATACAAAATAGGATAAATTTACAGCTACTTTCGCTTAATTCAATGAGAAGAAAGAGGTGTACTAACAGTGTCTGGACAGAATATCCTGTCTGCTTCTTGTACTATGGATAACCACTAAGAAGATAACAATGTACAATGTATTGATTATCAAAACTGTCCTATTAATCAGCTGTGAAAAATTAAATAAAATAAACAACAAGACACTTGACTTAAAGGGAAAAAAAAGAAAAAGAAAAACAGTAAGAACTGGGATGACATGAATAGAGCTAAGCTATTCTACAAAGACAAATTATTTAGCTTGTGGCTCACTCTGAATGTGAAACATTGGTAAGCCATTCAAGTGGGAGGTTTTCCTTATGAGGAATTAACAGCCTCTCCTTTCAAGATAAAGACAATTGCTGAGATAGCGTAGCCAATGTAGATTACAAAAGCCTGGTTCAAAAGTAAGGTTTTCTTTCCTTTCTACGAATGTCAAAGATCAAGCTTTGAAATCAAATTAAAAGTTCATAATTTTTTCTCACAGTAAGTTAAAATTACCATACAATTCCTGCAGGTTTCAATACTGCAGTGGATTCAATAATTCCTTAATTCAAATATAAGTGCTGAGCCCATCTGGTGGGTACACCAAAGTTCTTGCCTTGCTGGGCTAACTGACAGGGAGGCCACAAACACAATAAGGACACAGTGTGCTGTGGCTGGAGGTCACCCATACTTCAATGCCCTGAGCAAGAAGGCCTCCTGGTGAGGTCATTCCTTGGAAGCAGGTCTCCTCTGCTGCAGGAAGGGAGCTCAAATATGCCTGCTTGCTCTGTTTACTCCTAAACATGGACCAGGAGAAATGAAACATTCTGTGCACTCAACCGGAAATCTAAATAAGCAAGGCAGAGAGCAAGGAAAAAACAGGAAATTTTTCAAAGATGTCCAGGACAGACTGATCATAGAGGAGAAAACTGTAGGACAGGTAATAAGAGGCAGGAAAAAGACATAGGAGAAAATTATTCAAAAAACAAATATCCATCTACATTACTGACCAATTTGGAATGTTCTCTGCTCCCCAGAGAATACCTAGGGCCAAAGGATTTGTTCAAAAGCACAGAAACTTCAACTATGTAGTGTTCTTTTAGAACTATTGTTGACTATTAAAAAAAATGAATGTAAGTTTGCACAATAAACTTGGAAAATACAAAGTGGTATAAGGAAAAAGCACAACTACAGCCTATAAAGAAAATGGTAGGGCTGGGGAGATAGCTTGGCAGTCTAGCACCTGCCTGGCAAGCACAAGGCCCCAAGGTGGCACATGCCTGCAATCATACTGCTGGGGAGGCTGAAGCAGGAGGATCACTATGAGTCTGAACTGCATAATGAGACCCTGTATCAAAAAAAGAGAAAACAGAGGCCGGGGAGATGGCTCAGTGGAATAAGCGCTTCCCTGGCAAGCACAAGGGCCAAGTTCAATCCCCAGTTCCGCCAAAAAAAAAAGGAGAGAGAGAGAGAAAACAGTAATACGTAACACTCCAAAATCACTACTAATAGTATAATGTATGTCCTTAAGAGTTTTTTCTCTGCATCCTTACACAGATGTATTATGTGCACTTTTGCATTTATAAAATGTGTAAATAAACATGTATTCACACATGAAGATGCCAATGTAAATACATGTCCATTTTTCTTAGCGTGTTGGCATTTTAACTGGTTGTACATTAATTCTTCAAAAATATGTTTTACTCCTTTGCTATACTTTACTTCTAACACAATTTTCAGTTTTAGGAAGCATACTGAGATGACTTCATTTTTAGTCAATTTTCACTACTGTTTTTATAAACATACTACATGCAACTGCATCATTCTGAAATGATGGCAGAAAGGAGGCCTCAACAGATTCTTAGGTGAGAGTTTAAGTACTATATAAGATGTCATGAAGGACTACTGTGAAAAGTTGGCTGACAGCATTAGAACCCAATTTATTCCTTGCTTGTTTCCAAAGTATGTGGTAGTATCCCTTAAATGGACAGTAGGCCTATCTATAGGCCTATCTATATCAAGGAAACATAGACAGAGAAAGATCATCAAGGTCACAGCAGCATCAGATGTGCTATCCACTCTCGGGCTGGTGTCCATTCCTTCTCCTGGTCAAACCCCACCATCTGGTGTGAGGTGCTGTAGGCAGCACAAAAGACAACTCTGTACTAAGACAAACTGAGAAGAAGCAAAGGTACACAAGTTCCAGATGAACAAATGAGAATCTACCTTCCACAGACAGCCTGTACTGGCTGTGGAAGAGGGCATCCAGCTACACCCTAGTGGGGTCATTCACTACCAGCAGCTTCTGCTCTGGAAGGCACACCCTGAGTAACTGACTACTGGATCTGAGGGCAACATTATCAGGAGAGAGGATACAGTAAAAGGCATACTGAGAAAAACTGACTAACTCATTTAGGTCTAACTCATTTAGCTCATATTATGGTGCAAACAGCTTTAGCAAACCTGAGAGGCCCAAAAACAAACAACAACAAAGAAAACTGGGAGGCACAAGAGATCAGACAATGGAGTGGGTAGTGCTCCCAAAGTAAGGAATAGCATCCGAGGACTTCATTGTCTCTTTAAATCACAGGGCTTGGTCAAGGCCAGATAACTTGACCACTCTGCCTCCAGGAGGATGACAGAGAGGGGAACTGGACTGATAGCAAGAGGGTCATGTCATTCCGACTCAAGAAAGGGAAGTACATACCTGTTGCCTATAGCCTCTTGCCTACAAAGGATGAGTATCCCTTATCAATAAAGTTAGAAAAGATGGGAGAAAGTGAAATTGCAGCATGAAACAATCAGAAACTGTCACAATGTCATGCATGTCTGCTAGGATTAATCACAATGCTGCCTTCAACCTTTATGTTCCACTGTATTTCTAACTTTGCAAAATGAGGAAGTAAACACTTAATTTAGTGTATAAACCAACATGTGTATTATTGGCAACCAATAAAAATAAGCACATCCATGTAGAACTGGAGCTATCCTAACTTAAAACAAATTAAAATGGATAAACAAAAGGAACAGGTATCAGGAGCTACATGCAGTTCTCCCTTACAAGCAAGAACAACTGCACAGCAAAAAAAAAAAGAGAGAGAGAGAGAGAGAGAGAGAGAGAGAGAGAGAGACAGACAGAGAGAGACAGAGAGAGAGAGACAGAGAGAGAGAGACAGAGAGAGAGACAGAGACCAAATAAACCACTTTCTCTCTCACCCAGCAATTTCCTCCATCCCATGAAGAACCCCTGGTCCCTTTTTTGTTGAATGCCTCTTTTACAAAGGAAATCTGCAATGATGTATTATCTGTGTAAAGAAATGACAGGTAGCAGTCATACTGTATTTAAATAAAACAATGAAATTCAGCCAGCCAGAGAAGTTTAACGAGTACACTCTATTAGCACTAAGTTTTTTTGAGGCTTCCAATCTCCTTTTGAATAAAAACATATCTAAATCTATGATATCCACAGAGAAAAGGAATGTAACAAGCAAGAAACTCTAATAACTCTCACTGAGTTTGCCTGTTAGATATGCAAGGGGTGATGGTGGGGGTTTGAAAGAGGATGGGACTGCAGCAGAGAGCACAGAGGGGAGCACATCAACCTGAAAGAGAAGTCACCAGATACAAAAAAAATCAGGTGCTGTGAACCTTATTGTCTCAAATTACAAGATTTTTTTCTAATTAGTAAATGGGGTAGATGAAAAACAGAATTGGTATCTGCTCTAGTACTCTTAGAAGTGTGGGAAAAGTAAGTTTACTCAAGGGAAGAATTCTCACAATCAAGTCAAAACTGTTACCTAACTGTCATTTTTCTTTCTTTCAGCCAGTTGGGTTGCACATCCATGAGACATTCTGGGTCCAAGCTCCAATATCCATCTGTTCCTTCTCTTAGGGCAGCAGATGGCTTATATGCCACAATACAGTTCATACTCGGCAGAAGCACTCATAAGATAAGATGGTCCATCAAAGGCCCATTTAATGCACCCTGAGGACTTAAGATCTTCATGGAAGATAAAAAACTTGGAAGATAAAAAGGAGTGGTGTATGAAAGACAAAATGGGAAATCTAGGGACCTGCAAAGAGCACAAAGTAAGTGGTGAATAAAAGAAACTGCAAGCTGAAGCACAAGGTACCAAAACAAGTACAGTAAGAAAGAAGATAAGAGTCTGGGTCATGAAGGGCATTGAATTCAAGGTAAAGGTATCCACAACTTAGTCCCAAGGCAACTGGGGAATCACTAACAGTGGTGGTAAACTGTAACCCCTCGGACAGGCAGAACTGAGTTTGAGGCTAGCCTGAGCTATATAGCAAGTTCACATCAGTGTGGAGCACACAGTAAAATTCTGCCTCACTCCTACTTTCCCCAAAACACTTTAAGCAAGCAAGAGGCATAATCACATGTTTTATAAAGAGCTTCTTTGCATCCAGTAGCAACACAGACACAGGTTTAGAGCAAGATAAGCTCAAGGATAGGACGACCCATCTAGGGTTTGCTACAGTAAGGCAAAAGAGACACTGAGTCTAAAACAAGATGGCAGGCAAGAGGATGGAGAAGAAAGAGTCATGGGCCACAGAGGAGTGAGACTCAAGACTCCTTGAACAACATAAATATAATGATGTGCTAGTAAATGTTTAACAGTTTCTTTTTTTTCTCTTTTAAAAAATTTTTTTATTACTTTTATTAAGAAACAAATAGCAATGATATAGTTTCAAAACAGGTTAGTAGGTCAGTTACAATAATTAATACACTACATATTGTTGTCTTCGTAGTAGTTATTCATAGTACAAGATGCAGATGATATACTGTCCAAACACTATCAGTACAAATCTTTTTTCTCACTAAATTGAGAGCAAGTAGCTGTATACCTATCCTATTTTGTACTTGATCTTAGCCAAAAGGCCGAGAAGCACCTATCCTATTTTGTATATACAGATACAAAATGATCCTTCATTTATATCCCTTTTTCTTGTTTAGTTTTGTCAGAGATGGGTATTCCATTGCCATTTAAACATTGTAGGTGTGTCAACTCGACAAAATAATCCACTATAGTCCAGTAGTCCATAATAGTAGTGGGTTATACGCAGGACTGGCAATGTCAGAAGTTGTTGGCTTGAGCCTTTTAAAGCTCAGCATATTAATATGGCTTTACTTTTTTTATACTTCATTTTTATACTTTTCTGCTGCATGGTTAAGACCAAGATAAAGACCTATATAACAAGAAATGTAACTTTTGTATCTGACAAAGTCAGTCAGATCCCCTCATGATTTACCCTGAAACCCTGTACAACAGTTTATAGATCCTTTGTGAGTGTCAGCCATGTGGATGAGTCATGGTCATTGCTTGACCAATTTGCTCTCTGTGAAAGCCTGAGAGAATGTTTTCTCTCCATGGGACTCTCCTTAGGCACACTCTACACTGTCGATCACTTTCCTCTGTTGCCCCATAACCTCCTTGATCAGAAGATTTGGTACACCCCTGAGTTAAAGGATGTTACAATACAGGTTCTCTTATGTCCTGAGTCCTCAATGACCTTGAAAGGCTAGGGCCAAAATGTTGGCTGTACTTGCAGTCCTTCTTTTTCTCTAATTTTTGGTCTGCAAACTGAAGTTGTTAACCCTCCAGAAGAGAAGCTTAATAGTTTCTTAAAAAAAGAAAAATAAAAAGAATGTCCTGATTTATAGTCTCTGCTAATTTTCTGTGGTGTATGTGCTCCTACAGGATGTCTCTAACATAGAACAAATCAGCTCTAACACCAAAAACAGTGAGAACTGAGAACCGGAAAGAGTCTAGGAAAAGCCAAATCCTTCTGGCTTAGGAACATAAACAGGATAGGAAATGCAGGTCATTTGTTCAGTCTGGGATATAATCAATTAAAGCAAATGCCATGAGAAATTGTATTCAGATCAGAAAGATGTGAGTGAGGGACAGAATCTTGGGAATACTACAAGTGAAAGACTGAATGGAAAAGAAGCTTATTAAGACATTTAAGAAGTAGCTTATAGAAAGGATCTCTCAGGACCAATTTGCCAAATAGTCAATTCTCTGACAATCATTTCACCAAAAAGTAATGCACTTAAGTTACCAAAGTTACCTATTTTTAAAAATCCATTTCTTTTAATTATAGGTAACTATTTATTACTTTACCTATTCAGCAAATTCGCCTGTTTGAAGACAGGAAGCGAAAAGTGGGGAGTTATAAGAAACTTCAACAAACTTGCAGCACAGAAGTAATCAACAGTTCCAGGAAGGAAAATGCCCTGGGGTAACCTCTCCACACTCTGGGTAGAGTACAATAGGGGACTGGGTGGGTGAGAAACAGCAGAGGTGGTGTGGGAGCTATCACTGAACAAAAACTGGGAGGAATCAATCGTAGGAGTACTAGGAGAACTTATTAGCTATCTTTCCTTTTGTTTGTGACCTGTGAGACTTAAGTATGTTTATATGTTTGTTACACAGAGAGATTTAACAATTTTTAGATTGAAGCAATAAACAAATTTCAGTGTGATTAAGTCCTAATATTCCAGTCAAGGAAGGGGAATGTGATGTAGAGGAAATGGGAGAGGGAGGGTATATGTTCCTGAACTATTTCTGGTGCTATTCTTCTTCTGTTAGATCATTTCCTTTCACCAGGACAATCAAGGTATGTTACTTATCCAGAGCTCTGAAATGATTTCATAAAAGTACTGGAAGAATATTTTGTGGATGATGTTGGTCTGTCCTGAGTTCACAGTAAGCAAGAACCGAATCTGAAGGCAAGCAGCCTTTCAGCTTCCTTTCAAAGCACCAAGTGCTTTACATGTCTACAAACAACTGTTTGTGACTCTTGTTCTTCACTGTCCCAAGCCTGCATTTTCATTGTCACTTTCCTTCCCTAGCAAAAACCCACCCTTTCCAATGACTTCCCATTTCATTAGGGAAAGTTTGTAAGTATGCTAGTTTTTTATTTTTCATTTTTTTCCATGTGTCTAGTTTATTTTTAAATTAATTTTATTGGAACACTTGATATACATAATGATCACAATCATCATAGGGAATCTGTACTTGTACATGATCTATCTTAATTCTTTTCCCATGCTCCTTCCTTCAACCCTTCTTCTCTCCTTATTTACAAAAGCTCTGTTTCCATTTCTTTCTCTTCTATTCAGTTCTCTATTTCTTTCCTTTTCTTCCCCTCCCTCTTCCCTTGTTCCCTTTCTATTTGAAAATTTCCTTCCCACTTTTCAAAATAAATGTCATTTTTAAAGTATGAATATGTCCTGGAAAAAAAACTACATATTAGCAGATACATGAATCAAAATTGGAAGAAGAAAGAAAAAATACGTAAGAAATTAAGAAGCGCACAGACTGGGACCAGGGTTCAATCCCTGGTACCACATGCTGTGCTGGCTCCGCCCTCGGGTGCACTGAGCCAGCCACTGAGACTGGGCATGGTGGTGCATGGATTATAGGCTGAAAACAGGAGGACTGCGAAGAGTCTGAGCTGCATAGTGAGACCTTGTACCAGATATATTATAACCTAATAAACAACTCACCTTCTGAAAATTTATACAACTACTAATTCTTAAAGAGAAGTTTCTGACTTTCAGAATAGAAACTCCTGCTATACAATGCATGTAGATCTCTATAACCCAGGTAAATGGCAATAGATAGCTGCTTCAATTGTGAAATTCTAGAACCATAAAAGGAAAAAAAATCAAAGGGGATCACCCAAGAAACAATATACTTAGGGTCATTAATGGATATTCTATTCTACACACACACACACACACACACACACACACACACAAATCTAGTAGAACACCAAGATTTATACTATCAACATTAACTTTTTTTGTTGTTTAAAAGTTACAATAAATTAATAACCTACCGTCCGTCTGAGATTTACTGAGGAATATTGTGCTGGCCCGAGGATGATCTGAAGGATTGAATTCCATGTTCAAATCTTTTAAAGAAAGAAAAAAATTATATGAATTATCATCCAGTAACTAGAGAGCCAAGATTAATTTTCAATTTTCTCAACCTAAAGTTGCTAATGCATTCTAAAATTCTGGCAACCTACAGTTACTATATTTATAGATTCTTTTAGTTCAACTGAGAACACTGCTATTTAGAAATTTGAGGAAGATATACATAAAAATTAGAGGCTTGATTTGAGCTCTGTTAGCCTAAAACTCCATTTTCTTTTGAAAAGTCTCCTTTGTACCCAAGAACCCAGAAAATAACAGGACAAAGTTATCAGCAAATGAACTGTACAGTTACATAAGTGATACTCCTAGTCAAAGATGATTAAAATAGTACAACTCAACTAGTTGGGTTGAATTAGTACCCACACCTTCCACTTAGTGAAGATGATTTTAAGTCAAATTTATACTTTGGCTTATAGCAAACACTGTATATAGGCTATTTGTGGGCCTAATCTGGGCCATTATTCTATTTGACCTAAACTTAAAAAAAAAAAAAAAGCTAACATTAAAAAAAAAAAAAAAAAATCAAGAATTTTCAAACATAATACCACAAATGAAAAACACCCATTTCTAGCTCCTCTACTCAATCAATTCATCTGGCAGCACCTAGCCCTCTTGAAGGAGACACTATTCCCTGGGAGCCATTCCTTGTTCTTCTGCCATCCACACACTTGCTTCTGTAGTCCCTGCTTCAAAACAATCTCCCTCTAAGCATTAGGAGCTAGTCAATACAGTATAAACAACCCAGAATCCCAATATAGAAGAGCTTTTCACAATTTATTAAAAACAAAAACCTAGGGCCAGCCAAATAGGTCAGTGGATTAAAGCGCCTACAAGCAGGCGCAGGGGCCTGGGGTTCAATCCCTGGGCCTGCCATGCCAGCCCCGCCCTCAGAGTACGCTGAGATGGCAATTGAGACTGGGCATGGTGGCGCACGCCTGTAATCCCAGCTCTTGAGAGGCTGTAAACAAGTGGATCACTAAGAACCTGATCTAATAGTGAGACCCTGAGCACCCTGTAGACCTTTCCCTAAAATACCAATAAATAATAAATAAATAAATAAATAAATAAATAAACAGAATTTAAATCTCATGGAATTTGAAGATTTGTCAGTTTTCACTGTTCTGGATCACTTGCATAACTCTTTACAGTCAAATTCAGTCATCTTGAATGAATGAGATGACAACTATCAGTATTTTACTCACTTTCAGATCTGATATATAAATTGTTAAAGAAAGGAAAATTAAATTTAGAATTTGTTTTCTACTTTTTCTTAAAACTATATACCTACCTTTCAAATGTTCTGATTCTACAAAAAGCTGAAAGAAGGGGCCACCTTAGACACAAAGAAATATAATGCAAAACTACTGATAGAACTTGAGATGCAACCACGAAGGCAGAGCTGTTCTAAACTTAAAAGGCCATCAAGCTTCAGAGAGATGGAAAATAGGAAGCCAGATGAACACAATGTGCATTCAGAAAAACTACACTGGAATGTCCAAAAATGCACTTCAGAATCCTGCCATCAAAAATCTCCTGCCTAGTTCAATAAAATTTGAATTAAAATAATCACCAAAACAGCCATGATTAAACAATCCATCTTATTTGAAAGGCTAAATCAGTAGCAAAGCAATTAGCCTAGCACAATATAAGCTCCCTACTGATCTTCTTTGTTCCAATTGAATGTTCAAGAAGTACAGTGCTGCCATGCCACATTGGGCTCTAATCCAGGTTGTACTGAAAGAGACAGATGTAGAGAGAACTAGGTGACATGAATTTTCTGTCCACTGCTTTCTGGTGACTCATAGTACAGCTCTGTATTCTTGAACACAAGTGTATTGAACACCACTGTCACCTGCAAAACCTGTGACACTGAGGTGGGAGAAGGGAACACGAGAGGAGAAAACACTGGGCAGCAAAGTACCTAAGTTTGCAATCTTAAATCATCCTGACTATGAAGGAGAATAAGGCCAAATTCTACCAGTGGGGATTTTACTGATACCTATAGAAGGTCACTAACATATCCTATTTGTTATCCCAAGAGACAAGGACCATTCAATAAAATATGCCAAGCATCATGTGCAGAGGTACTACGGTCTCAACAGGTCTAAAAGGGAGACGTAGGGAGGAAGCTGAGCATGCTACCTACAGTGTCTAAGGAAACAGCACAGCAGAGAGAGACACCTGCCCCAAGTCCAAAACCATTACTAAGGACAAACTGGAATGCAGAGGTAACCTAGGCAAGCTCCCTAGAGGTACCTCACTGGGCTAGCTCAAGTAACAATGACCTTAAGGACAGCATTTTCTTATGATTTCTTTTTGAGGGAAAGTATAGGCAGAGCTTTCTGGTAAATTCCAAGTGACTGAAAAGCAGAAAGGGAAATCAACATTTATTCTGTTATTTTCCTAATACAATGTTCCAAGTTTGGTGAAATTTAATTTTTAGGCAAAACCAACTCTACACCCCTACTTTTAAATTCCAGTCAAATAATATGATGATGTTGAAAATAGGAAAAGTTACTTTACATTGAATAAGGAACTTGTCCTTTGAGAAAAGAAAATGTTACCAGTGATTTCAGTATTTGTTTCATCTGGTGATGAAGTATTTTCTTTTTCAATTAGAAATACCCAGAACAGTTTATTAACATGTAACCCTTCAATGTTCATGGTACCCAGTGGAAGAATCCATTCCACTATCCAAAAACTTTTATTAGGCCCTCCTAAAAACCTCTAACATAGAATATTCCTTCCAATATACTGTTTCCAGCTAGTCACCCACCTCATCCCCTTGAGAACTTAAAATGAGACAAGGATTTGCTTTAAGGCACTGTTAGCTTTCCCTACAACCTGCTAACTTTTCTTACTGATCTTACTCTGATGCTGGCAGAATCATTTCAGGAAGCAGGAAGTTCACAAGGCCGAATGGAAGGCTTACCCAGGCAAGGGGTACAACAACTCGATTCTGAGTTTCAAGAATGCAACAGGGGGTCAGGGATATAGCTCAGTAGCATAAGTGCTGCCTGGCAAGAACAAGGCCCTGAGTTCCATCCTGGTACTGCAAAAAAAAAAAAAGGAGAAAAAGAGGATGACTATGATGACAGGCACTGAGGTCCCTTGTGTGAAGACACAGGTCACATACTATTTCCTCACAGAGCACCACACAGTGAGGTAAGGGCCAGTTACAGGCAGAGAACAAGGAAACTCCACTGATGTTTGGAAAGCCCACCAAAGTTCTCGGACTTACATTTTTAACTGATCTTCACTTGAGCCACTAAAGGAGATGCCTGTCCACTGAACAACCATTTGCTTTCCACATCAGCTCCCCCATTTAGGATCAAGGGCAAAAGTCATTTCTGGTTTACCTCTGCCAGTTAACTGTTCAGTGGAGCTTTGTTCAGCTCATGACCATCCTTAAAAAAATGTCCCACACTCAGCTGGTCATACTGGTTCATGTCTATAATCCCAGCACTCAGGGAGTATGGTTATCTTAACTACTTTTTTCATCACTGAAACAATACCTGACACTCACAATTTAAGGGAGGAAAGGTATATTTTGGTTCAGTTTGTAGGGGTTTCAGTCCAAAGATGGAAGGCAGCATGGCAGAGAGGAACGGCAAAGGAAAAACAGGCAAGCAGGAAGCAGCAACCTCAAGGGAGGAGGAGCTACATATGCTTCCAGGCCATGCCCACAGTGACCCATCTCCACACCAGGCTTCCCCTCTGCAACATCACACCCAGCTATAACCTCTTCAGAGGACTGACTCAGTCTCACACACCCATGAACCAGTCACCTCCCAAAAGCCCCATACAAGCCATAACAGCTCTGAAACCTGAAACTTTTTGGATTGTTGTCAATCCAGAAGTTTAATGTTTTAGAGCATTTTTGGATTTCAAATGTTATGTTTTTAAAAAACAAAACAAGAAAAACCTTTGGTTGGTCACAGTGTTTCAGATTCTGTAAACTGATCTGCAAGCCAATCTGATTACTTTCACTGTCTCTCACCCTGCTGCATCCTCATTTCCCGCTATCTTCCTCACAGCTGATGACTAATCATTTAACAGCTTCCTAGATGTTCGTCACTTGCCTTCCACCTCCTGTCCCAAACAGCTCCAACAGGTAGAGGAAAAAAATGACCGGTCCCACTTTAAGATCTTGACAACCCCTCCAGTGGGCCCTTGGCAGTAACAAACAGCTCTTCTCCATCTGCAAAGTTCACAAATCTCCCCCACACACACACAACCTCCAATGCATCCTCCAGCTCTCAACTTACTAGTAGGAGCCAGGAGCAGCGTATCTGCCTTCTACGTATAGCACCACGCTCTGCCCTAGGCAACCTTCCCACTCAGCAATGGATCCTGTCTCTCTCACCTCTCCTCTCCCTATAAGCACAGACACACTCTTTTAATACTCCCGTTTCAAAAGTATAGCTCAGAATCAACCTCCCCTTTTCAGCTTCCTATCTCTCATCCTACCTTTTCAGTAAGGCTCCGAAATGTCGTAATGTCCCCATTCCTTTCCTCTACTGAGGAACTGCTGTATAATATGTATATTAACTTGTTTAGTACAATTCACTTAATATTATCTTTGAGTTGCAGACATAGTTCAGTGGTAGACTTCTTGCCTACCGGGTGTGATGCTCTGGCTCAGATTTCCTAGCAATATCAAAAGACAAAGACACACACACACACACACAAAAAAAAAAAAAAAAAACACACTCTTCACTTTACCAACAATCATGTGAGCTCTAGAAAGGCAGAGATTTTGTTTGTTTACAGTTATCTCTGAGTCCAGAATAGTGTGCAACAAAGAGGAGGTACTAGAAATGACTTGGTAAGTGAACAAAGGGAATGATTCCATCACAATGCATCACCTGATTCTCCTCTAAAGCTTTTCATCAAATCTGGTTCTGTTCCTAAACAACAAAACTCCAATGGCAATGCAGTTCACTGGCATCCTGTGGCAGAATCTGCTTTTCCCTCACTGGTTGAACAACATCCTGAAGATAACTGGGCAAAGGAGCACCCACTGGCAACAAGTAACCACCCCTGAACAGAAAAGGAGCCTAGTAAATACCCTGAACAGCTAAGCCAGGCCCACAAGCAACTCTGTCACAAAAAAATACCAGGGAGAAACCTACACATTTTAGTCAAAAGTATATCTTATGCTTTCTTCCCTGTTAAGGCATTAAACTATTATTTACAGCCACATTTTTCAAACTACTGACCAAGCACACATTCAACCTCTGCTAAACAGGTTAAATAAAACAGTGAAGAGAAATCTCACAGGGCGCAAACTCTCCAAACTATTAGATGTGCTTATTATCTGTGCTGCACTTGGTTATTCATAAATATTTTGACCTGCTGAAGTAACACTGATACTAAATATTGTTACGGGTCAACTCTGCATAGGAAGCAGATCAGCCAGATAGAAATTTGAATAGAGCCTTTTATTTACAGAGCTCAGGTCCATCAGCCACTTCTCACGCAGGAGAAGGCTGATCGGCCTCGAATAATGTAGGTAGCAAGGGGGTATTTATAGCAGAAATCACATCCAGTTTGGTAAGCAAATTTGTTATCTAGTACAGAACAACAGAAACTACATTCATTTGACACAGCTGTAAACTGTTTATAACTAAAAGGTCTCTTATAGCTTAGTGATAAGTATATATTTTTGTAAGATATATCTTAAGCTGACTATGTTATAGGAGATGGTTAGAGAGGGAGTTTGTGTTAGCTTGCTGCCTTGACAAAAAAGTTATTTATTGTTAAACAGCCCTGAGCCAAAAAGAAAAATACATTTCTTAAAATAGATAACAAAAAGCACAAGGGATTTTTATATTTTCTACAGTTAAGGCACAAAACTCTGTTAACCCTTTACAAATATATCAAACTTTGTTTTGTGTTGTGTTTGTGCAAAGTACTGGATTGCAGCAACAGCCTTCATATTCAAGATATATGCCTGGTGCCTCCAAAATGGAGCTTGGCTAAATCATTCTCGCTGGGCTCAAACCTGTGATTATTACTGTGTTTAAAACTAGAGTGCTGGGGGGCTGGAGAGATGGCTCAGTGGTCTAAAGCACCTACTTGAAACAAGGCTTGGCAAAGAACAGGGACCGCGGTTCGATCCCCCAGCACCACATGCCAGCCAGCCCGCCCCCTGGTGGGCTGAGCTGGCCACACACACACACACAATAAATAAAAATAAATAAATAATTAAAAAAAAAAAAACTAGAGTGCTGGGATTATACCTGTGTGCCAGGACACCTGGCTCAAACCTTTTGAAACCTCAGAAGTTTACATTATTTTCAGGCATGGCATACAGAGATGTGTAAGTCTTTTATTTATTAGAAATGGATTATGGAGCTCATCACCACCACCATTTCAGAACTGGAGTAGCCTGTCCTATCACCTACCACTGAATATAAATAAATCTCCGATTTACCATATTTTAGAAGCTTCCTGTCATTTTAAACCATTATTACTTTAAAAATAAGTTTAAAAATAAGTTTTTTGGTAACATATATTAACTATATCATTTACTTTATATGCAGCCCCAAACAATTTCTCTTCACTCAAAATATCCTACACAAGCCAAAAAAAACCCTCATAATTTTTTTATTTATTTTTATTTAGGTGAAATAAAATGTTCTGTATTTTGAAAAGAATCTGTTTTCTTCTGAGCACATTTTCCTGGTGTCTCAAACTGGGATAAGAGTTTGGTATTTATCAGACATGTAAATCTTATGAAGTAAAGATTTTTTAATCTTACCAAACTATTATCTGACTTCTCAGATGATAAACAAAACATTCTTTTATGAAATCCAACATTTACTCTTCTTTGAAAATGGTTCAAATAGCCATTATTTCCTTCCATCTTTTCTCTTTATCAGTAAGAAATCAAAGGACCAACCTCTTAAAGTACAGTTTGTACTTCAAAAGTGTCTAGAAGAGCCTACACCTCAAAGTTCAAGAGCCTACATCTCAAATTTCCTGTTTAAGTGTCTCATAGGGAAGACTCACAAAATTTTTAGGGTAAAGGAATCTATGTTTCATTTAACTTTGTTTCCAAATAAAATGTGAAAAAACTACGTCAGTAAGTTTATTAAGCAATGAAAAAAGTTATTAACTTATGAACTATTTCTGTGTAAGTGTTTGATCCTTTGTCTCAGGTTTTCATGCTACCTCTCCTTTCCTAATTAATCAAGCTTCAGAAAAGTAGTCTCCCACCTCTTACTCCCTGCTCCAAATAGCCTCAACTCATGGCCGTCTCTCAACTGAAAACGTTGTCACCAAAGTCATCAAGGATTTTCTAAGTTCTAAAGCTATGCAGCTCACTCCTGCTTCTCCACTCAATCTCTCCATGCAGCTCTATTCTTTTGACCCTTGCTGTTGTATGTAAGGTCCAGATTTTGACCTAAATCCTGTCAGTTCCTTGTATCCTGATCCCACGGGCTCACAAAAAGAGTGAAAAATCTTTCTGTAATGTCTGCTGCAGGTGGAAAATGGAAAGCCAGATGGTGAGTGTTGTAGGCGCCTGAATTAGAAACATTATAGGCATAATGTCAGATAGGACTAGGCCCTCAAGGAGACTGCACAAAAGACAAGATACCTTGCAACTGTGAGAGAGGGATGCTGCTGCTGTGGGCCAGACCTAAAGACCAAAGATCAAAGAAATACTTATCTCCCTAAAGATAAGCATCAGGGATTGATCATCACCTTGAGGAAACCAGAAGAATCACTAATCCAAATGCTACCAGCAGGCTACCAGATAAACTCCTGTTCTATATTCACGCAGGCTTGCTACATGACCGCTTTCCCATTGTTCCTGGATTTAATCAATTTTACCTAAGCAATGGTGCTTGTTACCTGATTGGTTGACCATAGTTTTGTCCCACTTCATGCTCACATAAGCAAGTTTCCATGTTCTCCACCTTAGACCCACCTCGACACATGATTTTACTCTATAACAATCCCTAGAAGAGACAGAGTCCCAGACAACCCACTCAGGTACTCCTTCTGTCCCTCACTCAAACAAATGCTTTCTTTCCCCAATAAATATTCTGCTCTTATCCTCCGTTTGTTCCTAAAATTCATTCTTTTGTTTTAGAGAACACAAACTTATTCCAGGTACCTTTCAGGTTGGGAGTTTCATTCCCTATATCAGGAGCAGCAGTACAGATTCTAGAATTTGATATCCCTTTTTGCTCTTCCTACAATTTGACTTCTTCTTCCAAAGGTTCTCCTTCCTTAAACTCATCTTCTGTAGTTTCAATGACTCATTTCTTATATTCATCAAAATCCACCTTTATATGTAAGACCCACATCTCCTCTGACTCTCAGGCCAAAACTGCCAACCACCAATGGACAATTCTACTTACTGTACCATAGGTGTGAACTCATCTGTCCCTAAAATACACCATTCATTCTATAATCCCAAACTGAGTTAACAGCACCAATGGTTACCCTGGTGCCAAACTACAAATTCTAAAAATTTCCCTGATTTCCAACTCATAGATAAATCCAGTCTTTTATCCTACTTAACTATATCTGGAAGCCCCTGATGTTGCAGGCAGTTGAGTTAGACAAAATATTATAGGCAGTCATGTTGCAGGCAGCTGTGTTAGACAGAAATATTACAGGCAGTCAGACAGGGCCAGGCCCTTGAAGGAGATACCACAGAAGACAAGATATCTTGCAACTTCGGGAGGTATGGATGCTCCCGCCAAGGGCCAGACCTAAAGGTCAAAGATCAAACAAATGCTGACCTCCCTAAAGATTGGTTTCTGAGATTGATCATCACCCTGTGGGAGCCAGAAGAATCATTAATCCGACTACTATTGGATGGCTACCTGATAAAAGTCCGGTTCTACATTCATGCCCGCTTGCTACATAACTCACTTCCCCATTTGGTCTTGGACTTAATCAATTTTACCTGAGCAATGGTGCTTGTAATCCCATTGGGTGACCATAGTTCTGTCCCACCTCACATCCACCTAAGCAAGTTCTCATGTTCTCCACCACCTTAGACCCGCCTCACCACATGGTTTAAGTCTATAAAAATCCCTGGAAGAGACAGTTTCCCGGGAACAATTCGCCCAGGTCCCCCTCCTGTCCCTGTCTCAGACAGCAGCCTTCTTTCCCTCAAAAAATATATTCTGCTTATAGGCTCCATTTGTTCCTAAAATTCATTCTTCAGTTTTAGAGAACACAAATTCATGCAGGTCAGGTCCAGAGATCATTTTTCCCTATGTTATTTGGAGGTTCCCTATGTCATTTGGAAGTCATCCACCTGAGATCAGTTTTCTCCCTGTATGAGTCAGACAGGGCTAGGCCCTCACAAAGACAGTAGGGAAGACAAGATGACTTTGCAACTTTGGGAGAGACAAACACCTTTGCTGTGGCCCAGTCCTCAAGACAAAAGAGTAAACAAATGCTGCCACATATTTACCTAGATGGTAATGGGAATTTGAATGGGAATCAGTGGTTGATATTCTAACTGACCCTACCGGAAAAGCCCCTGTTCTGTATTCATGTCCACTTGCTACCTGACTCTCTTCCCCTTTTGGGCCTGGATTTAACCAATTTTGCCTGAGCAACTGTGCTTGTAATCTTATTGGCTGACCATAGTTTTGTCCCATTTCATGCCCAAGTAGCCAGTTTCCAGGTTTTCCACCTGTGACCCACCTCACCACATTGTTTTACTCTATAAAAATCCCTCGAAGTGATAGTTTCTGGGGCAACCCGCTCAGTCCTCCTTATGTCCCTCTCTCTCTTACAGGAGCTTTCTTTCCCCTAATAAATATATTCTCTCTTAACCTCCGTTTGTTCCTAAAATTCATTCTTTAGTTTTAAAGAAGATGAACTAGGTCCAGGCATCTATCAGGTTGTTTCATTCCCCAATATCACTGTCATCTCCACACTACTTTACCACTTTAATTTAAATCCATATTCTCCTAACTTATCTCTACCTGTTATCTACTCATCACTCATTTCCATCCTCCACAACACTTTAAGATTACATTTTAAAACACAAATTCTGAGTGTGGTGGCACATGCCTGCAGATTCAGCTACTCAGGAAGATGAGGAAGAGGATAACTTGAGCTCATAATTTCAAGACTGCCATGGGTAACAAGTGAGGACCCACAAAAAATACATAAGGCAATGATAAATCTAATTTAATTTTGTTTACAAAAATGTTGAAATAAATACGAACAAATCATGGTAACACCCCCACTAATTTCCTACCACCCATCATCAGAGACTGGCCATCCCTCTGGTTCTTCTCCCCTTCAGCAGTCACATTATGCATGTTAAAGACACAACAATACCTGTTTCCCAAATGCAAAATTTTATTTCACACCTACATACTTTGAATAGTTTCCTCCCTTGGCTATTAAGTCTTTGTCCCAAGAGAAAACCACCTATTCTTTAAAACAATGCACAGAGTACCCTGCCTTGCTAGGCCACATTTTGTGACTTCTATTGGCTGCATGCTGCATGGGAAGGACTCTCTGAGACCTGGAATCCACGCAATGGGTCAAAATTTGGAGTTATGCTGAGTTCAGCAGCCTTTCCTCAACCTGAAGAGCACCAGGGAGACATAACTGCCACAGCAACCTGTATGAGCCTTAGGCATTACTACCCTGCATCAACCCACCATCCAGAGAGGCTTGAAAAACTTCAGCCTGCACTCATCAAAATCATTCTTGAGCTGCAGATTGTCTACCCCTCCATAAAGAGGTGGAAGCCACATTGAACCCCATACAGCAGGAGCTCTGGTGAGCTGACCTTTGCCTCCCATTCTCCTGAAAGCCTTACTGACCCATCCCCCATTGACCTATCATCACTGCAAAAAATGACTAAAGGATGGAACAAAAGGCAATCTCAGACCTCTAGCCTACCAAAAACAAGTCTAGCAGACCAGGTCGGAGAAGAATTTGGAAGCCACACATGTGAAATTCCTGAGATGATAGCAAATGAAGTAAAGAAACAACTCTATCAGCCTATGGAAGAAATCAGATCAGAAATAATCTCAGTAAAAAAGGAAATGACAACAATCATGAAAGAGAGTACAGGGGAGATATCTCAGGAGAATAAACACCTGCCTGGCAGGCAAAAGGTCCTGAGTTCAATCCCCGGTTCCACCAAAAAATAAAAAAAATAAAACACGAAAGAATTGTTCCATATATCTAAGGAAGATACAGATTTAAAAAAAGGGGGGGGGGACAGAAAAATGATGGAAACATTGAATGAACAATACAGAAAAGAATTGGAATGCATGAAACAAACTCAAACACATGTCCAAGACATTATGAATTCCACTGAAAGCTTGCAAAACTGCTTGAAAGAAATAGCAGAATTTCAAACCATACACACAGAGACCAGGCTTCCATTGCCAACCAGCAAGCCATGCTGGCCCTGCCCCTGGGGCATGCTGAGATGGTGATCAAGACTGGGTGTGGTAGAGCATGCCTGTAATCCCAGCACTGGGGAGGCTGAAAACAGGAAGATCACTACAAGTCAAATATGTGTAGGGAGACCCTGTAGACCCTGTACTAAATACATTAAAAAAAAAAAAAAAATCAGACTGTGAGGACAGCATTGTGGCTAGTGAACATGAAAGGAAACATCTTTTAAAAATGACATGTCTTCCTGAGTTCCATTGTATGTGCGAGCACCTGACCCGATGCCTTTATCCAAAAAGACCAGAGTAAATGGTGCTCCTTTATATACTTCCTCAGTACTTTATATAAACAGTTCATGTTTCAATAGCCTCTGCCACTCCAATCTGTTAACTATCTATGAACACAAAAGCCATCTGCCAATTTTCTACCATAAACCCTGCTTTGGAGCTCAGCACTGACCCAGGTCAAGTATACCATTCTCTCTTCCTGCTGGTCAAAATCACTAAACAGCATCACAATCCAAGGAGTATTTGTGAGCTATGCAGTACTTTACACTGACTTCTAAACTATTATTTAAAAATTTAACTATAACTCTAGCATCTTAAATTATATCATCTTATCTATAAGTATAGGTGGAAATACTTCCTTTTATGTATCTTAAGTAAATTCATTTTAAATCACAAAGTCAAGATTGTTCCCAGATAAACACATTTTATTTTAGAACTAAAAAAGTAAACAGTATCACTAACTGAAAGGAACTTAATTAAAAGTATATATACTTTAGAGTAAGATTTGCTGGGATTAACTCTTACGAAGTTTATACTAACAGCATAAAGCTTTTTCCATTTAAAAGCCCAATGTCTAAGTAAAAGTGCTACAAATAAGCCACTAAATGTAAGAAAATAACAAGTACACAGAATGCAGACACAGGAAAAGAAACTCTCTGCCACCCTCTGAGGCCACTACCATGCAACATCTGGGAAAGCTGTTATTGTCTTGTCACTATTCCTTTCAAAGTGAAAGTAATTCCAAAGAAGACTGCTTCTGCTTCTTCACTAACAATAGTTCAAAAGCCAACTTGTTATAAGCTCACAATGGTTCCATTCTGCAACACTCTAAAAAACAAGGCTGCATTTAGAAGGAAAGGACCAAAACACCTGTTGGTGCTGCACCATCAATCCAAACCCCACCAGGACCCATTGAGTTCCTTAAAGGACCCTCCCTGTCTTTGTATATAGGACAAATGGAAATGAGTCTTAACAGAGAAGTGCTGCTAACAATATAGAATGACCTTGCAGGTGGGGGCTGTCCCATATGACTTCTTAGTGCCTTAGTCCCACACCAATGTAATGGGAATAAAAGCACCCATCCTTACATAGTTTCAAGGAAACACTATGACAATAATGAGTGAACAGAGCTATCTGCCACATGAAAATAAGGACATATTTCAGTTTAGGTAACTTTTTAAATTAGACTGTCTCCCTTATGGCATAATTAACAGCTATTATTCACAAATGCATGCAATGCTTATCCAAAGTAAAGATAACCAGGGATTAGAGTCCCACTGTGCTTCATTATGTATCATTCTACTTTACAAACTGCTTCAGGCTCTGACTGGAGAGGGCCACTAAATATTTCTAACAGATATTCTAAACTCTCTTTTCTTCCTCTACAGGTTACCCAAGTGGCTCTGGACACAAAGAGTTCTACTTCACTGGTATAAGTTGCATTCAAGAAAATCAAAGCTTATTCTTAAGAGACATCTAGGTAAGAAATATGTTTAGGAACTATAGGAAATGAAAAAAGTAAAAATCTAGAACAGTGATGAGGATGCCCCAGTCTGTTTATGCTAAGTGAAGTACAATTACAGCATAGCCAGACCTATCCTTTATATTTTTTCAAGGTGGTTACTAAACCACAATAGCACAGTTAGCTAGGTCTGAAACATAGTCTGAAACATAGATCCTGTGACCCTTTCAAGGAAGATCTTGTTGACCTCTGTTCTAGAGCTAAAGACAAAGTCAAGACTTACATGAATGTTAAAGAACTATCTGAAACACAGTGCAAATGTCATACCCCAGGAGAAAAAGAATGTCTATGATATGATCCCAGCACCTTGTATGGCTGAGGCAAGGAGGCGGGAAGGCAGAAAATCTGAGCATCACCTGGGCAACTTAGTACGTAGAAAAGGTCGGGGATATTATTCAGTGCTAAGGCCTCCAGTTCAATACCCAGTACTGGAAGGGATGGGGGATGTAGAGATGGCACTCTTGATGATACACAAGTATAATCCCAGTATCCTAGGAGGCTTCGGCAGGAGAATCCTCAATTTGAGACCAGGCTAGCCAATTTAAACTTAGCAAGACACTGTCTCAAAATAAAACAAGGATTAAAGATGTAGCTGAGTGCAAAGGTCCTGGGTTCAGTTCCCAATGTGACACAGAGGGAGGAAATGAAGGAGGGAGAGAGGGAGGAGAGCGGGGAGAAAGGGAGGAAGGCAATTACATAGAGAAAAATAAAGGAGGAAGAAGGGAAAAATTATACAATTCACTTTAGTCTCAGTTACTCTTCTCTCATTGCTGGGATAAATACCTGACACCAAAAATGAAGGAAGAAAAGTTTATTTATATTTAGCTCAGTTACTGGAGGTTTCAGCCCATACTCAGCTGGCTCCAAGTCAGAGTGGCATATGGCAAAGAACAAACATTCATGGCAGTGGCAAAAAGCAAAAGAGCAAGAGCAAAAGGGCAGGAGCAGTGGCAATGAGGGCAGCAGAGAGCAAGTCTCTCTCCCTTATGCTGCACTCAGACTATCTGCCCCAGGGCGGGTATAGCACTCACATTCGTAATTCCAGAAGCATTTATACTCATAATCCCAGCAGCACTCACACCCATAATCCCAACACTGGATCATGAATCAATTACAAAGTCCACAAGTCTGCCTCATAACTGCATGAGACTTTGGGAAGACAACTAGACACAAACCATAACAACTTTGTTGCCTATTAGGCAAATATATGAAACCTTTTTTATTATTTCTAAGTGACTACCTTTTCCTCACTCCTTTGGTCTAATTTCACTAGCTCTTACTCTGCTTCTTCTGCCAGATTGCCTGCTTATTTTCTGTGATTGTTGCTGGAACGTACAATAGCATCTCTGTCCTTCCCCAGAGCCTTTCCCAAGATTAAAAACAGATTAATTGTTTTAATACCAGCTCAATCCTTTCCTTTTCCAAAAATGGATCTGTTGACACTGAGAGATCTGGATCTTTAAATTCTATTCACAGTTTTTATTAGCTAGAAATGGACCTGGCAGGGGAGATACAATGATCAAGAAGTGGACCTCAGCCCCAACTGGCTTCCTGCCCCCTGTACTCTCCACGTACACACGTTTCTTTTTGCTACTGTATGTGTAACATGAATATGTGGCCTCAGTTGAGTACATTATACTATAATTTCTACAGCCCTTGGTATTCACAGTCTCTAGATTCTGCACATCTATCTAAGAAGCAGAAAACCCCAGAAGGAGAGTTCAAGCAGTTCTCTGAAAAAATTCAGACAACATTCCACCAAAATGAATGAGTATTTCCTGAGAATTTCTTTATGAACTTAAAAAATCAACTAGAAATCTGCCCTTGACGGAAGTAACTCACCAAACTATATTTGTATGAAAATTTTGAATATGAAGTTAATCATAAAAATGACAGTTCACAACTTTTTAAATGAATCTTTGAAGAACATTTAGTTTAATTTTTTTCTACTAGTAGAAGGCATATGACTCCAACTCAAAGTGCTAATGAGTGACTGGGCCACAGCAAGATCTAAGGTGCTGTGTGCAGCCCAAAATTTCCAAGTCACTGAGACAAGATGGAACACAAGGAGCTAAATATTTTCATGATGGGGAAGAGGCAGTGGCATGCTATTCACAGGGGCACAGAGTGAATATCCTACATCTATCTCTGCAAGATTTATTCTGCAGCTTCTAGTGAGGGAAAGGAATGGAAGTACAGGAAGCTCAGGCCCATGAGTCAAGTAAAGTATATTCAAAAGGTAAATGGATCTTTTCTGCCCATCCAGGACTTACCCACAAAAGGCATCAAAATCTGATTGAACATACTGGGGGTTTTTGAGAGTGAAGTTCTCTGCTTTTGTGTAAGCCTAAACTGATCCAGGCTCTAATACATTGCAGGTGAGAAACATAAACTTTAAAGGAAGAATTTGGAAATAGCTACCAAAATTTAAAATGCATATACTACCTCTACTTCCACAATCTATGCATTTTTCTCTATTCCTCCTGCTACACCTAACAAAATCCTTAGACATTCTATATAATACAAATGTAAGAAGTCTCTGAAAAGCAAAAAACAAAAAAAAAACAAAAAAGACTGGCTAAGGTCACTAAAATTGGAGGAATAACAACAGTGACTTTTTAGGCCTCCTTTGTACCTCATCAGCCTCAGCCTTGGCTAGGCATGGTAGAGCATGCCTATAATTCCAGCACTGGAGGAGGCTAAGGAAGGAGGATCATAGTTTGAGGTCAGCCTGAGCCACATAAGCAAGTTCTAGGCCAGCCTACACTACACAGAAAGACCCTGTCTCAAAAACACCAATCAATCAAACAGTTTGCATTTCCTTATTAAAAAAAACAAACAAACCTCAGCCTTGGAGTTGAAACAGCAAACATGCTGAAAATGCAAGCAGATGCACCTTTAAAAGCAAACAAAAACTCCTACTCTACAGCCAATGACACAGAAGGGGCCCCCTCAAGCATGACAGAAACTATTTGGACAGTTACTGCTTTACCTGAACAGATTGTGGTCCAGCCCCCCACACACTAGCAAAGTTTAAATGGAGAACCTCTATCACTACCCTGATGAAGCAGGATGAGCTGCCTAGCTCTTCCACCAGGGCCGTCACCTTGGGCAGCCATGACTAGCTAACCTCTCCATCCAAAAGTCTTACAATGAAAACATGTACACAGGAGGGACTCCAACCAAGATTAATAAAAAGCTCCACCCACAGAGTACTGCGTAAGTGAAGAACCCAAAATTCAGCATCACCTTAAGTAACAAGGCAGTGTTGCTCTGTTTCAGGCCAGGGAAATTCCTTAACTAAAATAGGACAGAAGATTAAAATAATAATCAGGGTCTCAGATTAGGTACGCAGCTCACTGGTAACACATATGTGAGGTCTTGAGTTTAATTCCCAGTAAATAAAGAAAAGGGTAGAGGATAATGAGGGAAAGAGGAAGAAGGAAGATGAAGATGAAAGGAAGGAAGAAGGGAAGAAAAAGATGAAGAGGGAAAAGAAATTTGACTGTCAAATTTTCAATCAAAAAATTGATCATACAAAAAAAAATCTAGAAAAACTTCAAGCTCAATGAAATAAAAATATGCCAGTACCAAGATAAGAAACATGTTACCATTATCCAAGATTTTAAAGCAGCCATTATCCAATGAGCATAAAATTATGAACATAAAATAACTGAAAAAAGTTCACAACAAATAATCTCAGCAAAGAAACAACATAGAAGTACCAAACAGAAATTTTATAATTAAGAGATTAAAACAACTAAAATAAAAGCTTAGTAATGGGCTCAACAACAAAATAAGAAAAAGAAATAGGATGGTAAGTGGCTTGACAGCCT
Organism: Octodon degus; assembly: GCF_000260255.1. Classification (NCBI taxonomy): domain Eukaryota; kingdom Metazoa; phylum Chordata; class Mammalia; order Rodentia; family Octodontidae; genus Octodon; species Octodon degus. The sequence continues at coordinate 5,972,480 of NW_004524720.1, forward strand.
ATGCAGCTGAGCCCTTCCTGTGGGCTGGGAAGTTATAACTAATTTGAGAGGATTGAAAAATTACACAGCTATCACTTTTCCCCTAAATTTCTTACGTCCAAATCCCCATCTCAGACAGAGGGAGACAACATAATAACTCATGGCACTGGGCTAGTCTCTTCTACATTTAAGGCCTTTGTGGAAAAATCCAAACCCATAGTGCCCACATCAGAATCACATTAGCTACATTAGCCACATAGCTCTTTGAACTATGTGTCAATTTTTTTAATATGCTAACGTGAATTAATAAGAATTTCTTTTCCAGCAAAGAAAATTCAAGGTAGCCTCAACATTGTTTCCCTTCTTTGTTAATTGCCAAAGTGTGAAATGACAAAACCCACAGCACTAAGCTCTTTCTATTCTAGGAAGCACTACAAAGTTAACTAAATTCTCACTGTACAAGGCAGTACTTTGAAAAACAGGATAGTCAACCAACATCAATATGCATATCACATACACAGACCTGCATTTCTATCACTTAATCTACAACATATCTGCTTATTTTACTCAGGAACAAATCATAACTTTTGACAACAGATACCGTATGTTACACCTTTGACAAAAACCTAACAATTACACTTATGTGAGTACACTAAAGGTTGGAAAAGAAATTTTTTAACATGGTTTTATAATAAAAAAGGACTGAATATGCTAGAGGTTTAAAAAAGTAAATTCAAAAGCTAAGAGTACAACAAAAAAAAAAGCTATGAGTACAATGGGGGAAAAATCACTTCATCTAAAAGGATTTTTAAAAGAAAAGCTGAATTTGGGGGGAAAAAATCTCAGTTTACAAATACATATTACCACAGAGATGTAACCCATGCACCAAACTGAATCTTCTCTGAGCTGGTAAAACCAAAGTAAAGTGTGTACAATAACTGCAGGGTCCAATTCAAAATATTTAATAATGTTTCCCAAGTCTGAGATATATTAAGATTCAAATAAAAAGATATAAAACAGGTTGCAAAATTTAGTGGTATAAACCTGTGATCAGCTTGGGCAGCATAAAAAACAGCATATGGGGGGAGGCGGGGTAAGGACCGGGAAGAGGGGAGAGAGCAAGCAAATTACCACACTGAGCCCCTTTCACCTATGCTTACCAGAAAGCCCCAGAAATCAGGTCAGGTCACATCTCAGTTCTGTCACTAATAGCTCTGGTCGACCTTCTTTGAAGGAGTGGTATCCTCAACTATAAAGTTAGAGAAATATACTAAATATTCTCTAAGGTTTACACATGGTGAAGAAACTAAGAAATTTTATTGTTAAAAAAAAAGAAAGAAATTTTACTGTATCTTTTTTTATATGGTAGAGTTAAAAGATTTGTCTTTTTCATTCTAATACTGGATTTTTCTTAGGGAAAACTGAAAATTTACATTTACATTTATATCACATATGCCCCCTCAAAGTCTCATTTGCTCCTAGATGGGGCTTGTGGAGGGTGAGTGAATTATGGGGACTTCTTCCACAGCTGACTTGCTCCTAGGAGGTGAGAAGAGGCAGGTCACTGGGGACATGGTCTAGAAGGGTCTGTCTCCCTCCCAGCTCCTCTTCCCTTTGCTTCCTGGTAGACATGACTCGAGCAGTTTTCCTCTACTACACCCCTCTGCCATGCTTTCCTGCCTTAGAGATGCCAATATGAATTTAAAAATATGAACCAAAATACATCTCTCCTTTAAGTGCGAGAATCTGGTATTGTGGCCAAGCAACAAGAAAGTGGCTAATACAGTTACTCATCAGAAACTTTTTTAATTTCTGAACTTAATCAGAAGTAAACTCACAAAACTCAAAATGTGAACTTGTTTCTGTTTGTGTATTTAAAAGATCTTCACTGCTGAAGTTTGTATGGTAGGGACAGATTATTTCTCTCAATAATATCAATATACATCCTCTGCTAGATATCTTATTAGCAAAAGCAGATGAGAAAGTACTTAAATATTACAAAACAAACAAAAGTATCATAATGCTATGTCTAAAGCACAGTGTTTGGTTATTGGTAAGTTATCCTTAGCTTTATTTAATCATTCAACAGTCTTCTGAGATAGCTATTATTTTATGAATCAGAAAAGCTGAGAAAAATGAAAATATTTTCCCCAAGTAAAATAGTAATGGAGCCAATATTCCAATCCAGCTGCTCTGAATCAAATCAGTGCTCTTTCCCCTTGACAATCAGTCTTAGCTTATTCTTATAAAGATGTGCCCCATTACTCAAATATTAAATTACTGACATACCAAGAAGATTTTCACAATGACATTCTCACCACATCTGACCTCCCCAACTGTGCAAGAGTCATGCCTCAGCAGGAGAAAACGCAGCATAATTCTTTCCAGACACTGAGCTGAATACCTTATATATCTCAGTTTCAACAAGCTCATGACATAGATATTACTGCTTGTTTCAAAGATGTGAAAACAGAGAATCAAAACAAAGAGCTAAGTAACCACACAAATTCATACCCTGGAAGTAGTGAGCCAGGGCCTAATCTAATTTTTAGGGGTATTAACCCTAAGCCCAGGGTATCTTAATCTTAAGGATGATGCTCCTTCCCACAAAATAGGCCTGGCTTTCTGAATTCCACAGTAAGAGCACGTGTCAAAACACAAAAGGACAGCCAACAAAAACAAAAGTACATCATTTCTTTCTAAAGTACTTACTAACTAGACTGGAGAGAATTCAGTTAGAGGAATGAGAGATTGCAGTTACATCAAGGATCAACTCTATCTCTACCTCTCACACACAGACACAGAGAATGGGCAGAGAGGGTGAAGGCAGTAGAGAAGGAGACAGGTTTCTAAGCATGAGCAATTATACCCATCAGCTCAAGGATGGGGACACGGTTTTTAAAGACAGTAGTGGAATAATTCAAATAAGGCTCTTTGCAAACAATAGGCTTAGTTCATAAACATTCCTCAGAAAATTTTATTCAAGTTACCAAAAGGTAATTCAAATAATAAAATTTCAAAAATTCTATACACATTTCTGTTTTGGAAAATATCCCTACTGCATAAAATTACGTTGACCTATATAGTTGTCATAGTGATACAAATATGAGCAAAGACATTTTTCTTCAATGGTGTCAAATTTCAAATAATCACTGTCCTCAATTCCAGTAGATATTAAAACTTTCATTTCACCCTCAGTTCTTCTCTGTTAAGTAGATAATATTGCTATTATGTGGCAAATCTATTTTTACAGTGAGCCCTCTTATAATTCCAATGTTTATCTCTCAATTTATCATTGATAACTTCAGTTCCAAGACACTCCTGCCTTTCACCTGAGGATTTTTTAAAAGAAAAACAAACATGAAATTCACTATAGCTGAACAAGACACTGGCAAGATTTCAGCATCTCATTCTTTTTTCTTTCTTTTAATTTAAATGAAGCTGAGAGAAGCAGGGACATAGCTAGGGTCACAGAGCTCCTGTGTGGAGGAGCCAGGCATCATGCAAATGGGACACACAGTCTTCTATGTTCCAAAGCTGATAATTTTATGCTGCTACTAATGGATTCTATCATTGTTGAGATGGAAATCAAATAGTCAGGTAGTTCCTGAATTAACAAAGAAATAACTAAAACTTCTTTCAAAACTACACTACAATTTTTCCAGCTCACATATTTTACAGCCACTTATAAACACTTGCTCTAGCTCTAACAGAAATTCTATATATTTCTCACGTAGCTAAGAGTTTGTAATGCACTTCATATATAATAGCAATAGAAAATGTAGTTATGATTTATCAGTTACTATACACCTGGAACTGTTAAGTGTCTTACAACAGATTATCTCCATTCCCATAGAAACCTCATTTTCTCCCCATTCTTCAAGTAAGTGAACTGAGATAAACAGTTTAACTGCTCTACTATCACACAGCCAGGGAAAACAGACAACTATTTGCAAAACTCTGTTTACAGAGAATCTGTTTATAACTTGATCACTGACACCTCCAAAGACCTGTGGCCTATGCCAGTGCTATCTTTTCATATTTATTATGCTTAAAATTAAAACTGAAACATCTGTCTTTTTTTAATCTATGTATTTGGGAAGGATTCCCCCCTCCCCCGCTCAGGCTGCCTTTAGGGCTGGTCTGGTATGGAATGTGGACCTGGGGATAGAACTGCGGTCCCCTGCAAAGTTGAGATGGATTGTTTTGTTTTGTTTTGTATTTTTTAGGGAAGAGTCTATAGGGTGTTCAGGGTCTCACTACGAGATCGGACTCATAGTGATCCATCTGTTTACAGTCTTCCAAGAGCTGGGATTTCAGGCGCGCCACCACGCCCAGTATCAACTGTCCTCTCAGCGCACCTTGGGGGCAGGGCCAGCATGTCAGGCCCGGGAATCAAACCCCTGCCCCTGCATCTGCTTGCAGGTGCTTTAATCTGCTGAGCTATATGGCTGGCCCTAGGATGGTTTTTTTTTAGTTAATTTTTTTTGTTACAGGGTCTCACTACACAGCTCAGACTAGTAATGACCCTTTCTTCAGCCTCCCCAGCATTGAGATTACAGGTGTGTGCCACCATGCCTGAACTCAGTGGCCAGCTCAGTGGGCCCAGAGGTGAAGCCAGCACAGCATGTAGTACCAGGGAATGAACACTGGCCCCTGCACTTCCCTATGCACATGCTTAGACTGCTGAGCTATCCTGCTGGCCCCTTGAAAATCTTGTATTTCTTTATTCATTTTTAAATCCTGTTTATTACATCAAAAATCTATTTTTCTCAAGACAAAAATTGTAGAGAATAATGCTTTGTAACAGTTTTGCAAATCTCTCTAATCTCACCGAAGACAACTTCTTTTTCCTATCTACCTCTGCCTTCAATCTGTTCCTATATGTTCTTGGGGTTGAAATTTATAAAAAAAAAATCACAAAATCAAGCAATATGCTTCAATGCACAGACTAGCAACTGGTGTGGTCCTGGCAGAAGGTAGCTAAAAACATAGATGAAAAGATATAGAAAGACCCAAACCAAAAGAAGAATAAGAAGGAAACATTAAACTAAATATACTATGGATGATCCTAAATTGTTTAGGTTTAAAAAAAAAAGTCATTGGGTCTAATACCTAGCACCACAAACATACACACACACAAGAGGGAAAGACATGTCCCATAAAACACAGAAATTGACAAGAAGCTTTATTAAAGGCTACTGTTATTTTCAGAAAGAACTTTATTCACCAGTGTGATCAATTCTCCTTATATGTAAGGAACCTAAGACACATTAATAACCTGTGGAGTTATATAAGGCAGATAAAAGCTAGGTGGGTAGTTTCTTCCATCTCTGTTACAACTCAATAAACTCATACACTTACTAACAACAAAACACATTCTTAAGTAGGTGACTTCATTGTAGGAACACCCCAAAGAAGTAATGGCAAACTTATAGCATGCATGTTGCAGCTGCTTGCTAACAGTGAAAGCTCTAAAGGTTTCAACATCATGGTCCTAGAGTGTATTTACACAAATGTTGATGATATACAAGTGAATTATTTTATGTGACCTCTTTTTGGATGGCTGAGATTGAACCCAGGGTCTCACACACGCTAAACACAGATTTATGAGGCTGCTACTGGTATAACATGGCATGTTGTTTTACAGTAAGCTATTTTTATATGCAAAGAATATGTTAATGATAAAATTATAGCATAATAAACTGGTAACAGTTGCTTCTTATAGTTAGGGATCTTGTACTGTACATCTGGTGGCACAGCAGATTTGCTTACAACAGTACCACCACAAACAAATTAGCAATGAACTGTGCTTTGATCATAAGATGGTGTCACTGGGCTACAGATTTTTCAACTCCCATCTTTTCTCTCCCTCTACCTCTCCCTCTCCCTCTCCCCTTTTTTGAGGTTTGGTTTTTTCTGGGAACTGATCCTTCACACTAAGCTACATTTCCAAGTTTTGTTTTGGAGGCACTCAGGATTGAACCCAGGGTCTCTGCACTGAGTCACAGCTCCAATCCTTTTCATTTTTATTTTGAGACAGCATGTTGATAAATTGCCCAGGGTAGTTTCAAACTTGCAAACTTGCTCCCAGCATGTTATGATTAGAGGTATAGGTCACCAAACTCAGCTAATATTAGATGTTTTTATAACCATAATTTTTCTGATTGCTATCTTAAAAAATTTGAAAGTAGGGTTTCCAGTATGAAATAAATAATTGGTATTGTCCTCTACAATTTGTCATTATAATACAAGGCCTCTTGATGCAATTTCATATATTCAAGAGCTGGGAGTGAAGGGGAGCAAACTTTTTTTAATGCCCAAATAGTACTTCAGCCTTCCTAGCCATATTGTCTCTATCACAGCTATTTTACTCTATTGTCGTAGCAAGGAAGCACATATAGAGTCTATAAACTAGTAAGTAACAAATACTAGTCTACAAACTAGTAAGTAACACTTCTCTCAGTAAAACTTTGTGAAAACACTCCAATTTCATATAATTTTCATGATGAATCATTCCTTTTTCAAAATTTTTAGAAATCATTTATTTATTTTATTTATTTAATTTGGTACAGGGCCTCACTACACAGCTCAGGCTCATAGTGATCCTCTTGTCTCAACTTCCTCAGCTGAGGATACAACTAGGAGACATAAACACCTGCCTGGCAAGTGCAAGGTCCTGAGTTTGATCCCCGGTATGGGGAGGAAAAAGAAAAAAAAAAAAAAAATTAGGTTTTGGGGATGGGGGTTTGGGTCAGCGGCAGAATGCTTGCCTAGTAAGCTAGAAACCCTGGGTTCAGTCCTTGGCACCACAAACAAAAAATAAACTTCCTCAACTTCCCCAGGATTGAGATAACAATTACAGGTGTGTGCTACCACACCCAGTTCAGGGCCCTTAGGGCACACCCAGGCTTCTGGGAGCCACACAGTACATGGTACAGGAGATCAAACCCAGGTCCTTGTGCTTGGAAGGCAGGCACTTAGACTGCCAACCTATCTCCCCAGCTGATGAATCATTCTTAATTTTTTTAAACCACTTAACTGTAACAGGCTAGGGTAGTAGATCAGTGGTAGTTAACTTGCTAACTGCTTACCTGGCTATTATGCACAAGGGCCTGGATTTGATTATTAGCACAAAGAAGAAAAAAAAAGGAAAGAAAAAAAAGGAAACAAAACAAAATGAAAACCAAAAAACATTCTTAGTTCATTGTTTATATAAAAACAGATGGCAGGCCAAATTATGCCCACCACCATGGTTTGCTCATCCCTGTTCCAAAGTGTTAACAATTACTTATAGCCCAGGTTCTCTTTTGAGCATCCTATGATTTCCAATTAACCACTGAATATCACCTCACATTAAACATGACGAAAACTTTAATCATTTTTCCTTTATTGGACTAGACTAGTTTCTCTATTTACCAGGGTAAGATGACTTACAGAAAAGAGACCTGATACTTCTATTCTTAAGTAAGCCTTTGGCTGGTATCTAGGAATAGGAGTCTTCCATACTTAGGAACCTATCACTAACTGGACTTAAAATCATTGAGGATACTGCTACCTACAGGATGAGGTTTGGTTTTTCTCCTTACCAGACATTAAAAGCCTTTATGATCTATCTAAGGTAGATCTTGAAACTTCTTCACATCTCCAGTATATACTTTATACTATGATCATACCCAAGCACTTGTAATTCTCCATACCATGTCTTTTATCCCTAAATAACCACCTACTACCTGCTTCTTTCAAATCCGTACTGCCTCAGCCATTCTTAACAATTTCTTCCTCAGTTTTTAAGAGTGTTCATAATTTCCTTTCATATAGATTAGTAGCTTCTTTCATATTGCTTCCAAAGCTCAATGGTGTATTCAACTTTTATCATATTATATTTTCATTATTTGTTCTTATTTGTTCACTTCTTTTCATTTCAGGAGTTCTTGAGAGCAAGCTGAAATACCGTTTAATTCTAGTACAAGGCCTGGTACACTGTGAGTGGCATTCAATAATACACTATTTTCAAAGATCAAATGTAATTTTTTTTTTTTAGTTGAAGCAATAAAATAAGGGAAGGAAAAGATGTAGAAGTATGTATTTTCATCTCAAGTTTTATTTCAGACAAGTTTATACAGATTGAAATGGGAATATAAGATTATGACATAAATTACCACACAATTATCTTTAAGATGGATATACATTAAGATAAAAAAATAATTATTTAAATCTTTTTACCAGTAAAATCACATTGCATTTTATTATTTTATACAGATGGAAATCAATAATGTTGAAAACCTGATAAAGCTGATACTGTGTGAGCATTAAGATATAATCTATATCAATCTCCAGCTTATCCTAACCCAGGACTGAGGAATAAGTTAGTACAAAATTGGACTTCTATCTAAATTCACTGTACTCCTAAGTACGTTCTTCAAAAATGACATGAAAAAGGGCCAGCAAGATAGCTCAGTGAACTAAGCACCTGCTTAGGCAAGTGCAGGGACCTGGGTTCTATTGATGCCCGGCACCACATGCCGCACTGGTCCTGCCTCCAGGAGCGCTGAGCAGGCCACCCAGACTGGGTGTGGTGGTGCATGCCTGTAATCCCAATGTTGAGGAGGCTGAAAACAGAAGAATCACTTCGAGTCCAAGTTGCAAAGTGAGAACCTGTAAATCAGTGACAATATTTCTTGGAATTCTCAATATCCCTGAAAAACTGAGCACTGTGTTATAAAGCCTTCTAAACAATAAATTCTGTAAGTTTTCCTTGAGTGGAAACTGAATAAACAAGTAAGCAGAATAAATGAAAAATTATATATGCCAGAATTCATGAAATGGAATAGAAACGTTTAACCCTTTGTCCTCATTAGCCCATACTGACCCAAATGAAAGTACATGACTATTACTAGGTCAAAGGAAAACGTATTTCATCTTCAGCATTTCCTGAAAACCTAGTATAATTTTTCTAACATTTAAATTAATACTTACATTAAAAATAATAAACACATAATAATCTATGGAAACATTTGTCATTAAATAAAAAAGTGTACTTAGGGCTGGAGAGCGAGTTCAGTGGTCTAAGCACCTAGTACCACATATTGTGCCGGCCCCTGAGCCCCAGGCATGCTATACCGGCTACTGAAAACAGGTGTGGTGGAACATGCCTGTAATCCCAGTGCTGGGGAAGCTGAGACAGGAGGACTACGAGTCTGAGCTGTGTAGTGAAACACTGTACCAAATAAATAAAAGATTAAAAAACAAATTATTTTTTAAAAGGGTACTATATTTTTGTGTACCAGTTCATTCATTTTGAATATTTAAATAACTTTCAGTTGTTTTCTTTTGACTTTAAGTAGATAGCTAGAGCAAGAATGAGTTGAGCTAATGCTCTCAATTTAATAATTAGCTTTCTTAGCAGAGCATTAAACAGTTCTAACACTTCATATCCAAAGTCTACCTTCACTGACTTCTGCCAGCCCCCAGTTTTATATCTGGCTGTACAGAAACACTTGTGAGTCCCTGCACAAGCTCTTTTATGCCAGAGTACCTATCTACTCACAATGCCATTGCCTGTTCCTCTTTAACAAGAAAGCAAATTCTGACTTCTAACACTTTTCTTCCTTCATTTCAGAACTTAAGTTCTATTCTTTTTTGCAACTTTCTCTATACATTCAAATATTACAATAAAGATGTTGTCTATTTTAGAAGAATATTTCTAACGCTGTTTTTAGGGAGTAACAGCAAGACACATCTAGGAAAGTAGAAAAGAAAACTTTAAAAGCAAAATGGCTTCTTTTGATTTAATCCATATGATAAATTATAATTCTAATATTATATATGGACTATTGGACCACATTCTTAGTCTATATGGAAAACTGTTATAGCCATTGACCTGGAGACACTGAACAGGGAACATGGTAATAAGAGAAGATATAGATACTAGTCTATGGAAAAGGAACAGTTAATGTTTAATTTTTATTTTTTTTTTTAATTTTTTGACCAATCTTTTTTTTTGTTTTTACACTTACGATGCTTTTTATCCATGCTCGTTGAGCTTTTCATCTAGAGCTCCTTGCGTTTACAATGGTACCACAGTGATACCCTTTTTCTTTCCTTTTATTGTTTTATTAATTTTATTGAGAAACAGCAATGAGATAGTTTCAAAACCGATTAAGATTTTCAATAATTAATACACTGCATATTGTCTTCGTAGTATTCATAGTACAAGATGCAGACATGATATCCTGTCCAAACACTATCAGTACAAATCTTTCTTCTCACTGAATTAAGAGAAAGTAGCTGTATAGGATAGCTATTATCTATCCTATTTTGTATATATAGATATAAAATGGTCCTCCATTCATATCCCCTTTAGTTTTGTCAGAGATGGGCATTCCACTGCCATTTAAATATTGTAGATGTGTGAATTTAGCAAAATAATCCAATATAGTCCAGTCCAGTAGTCCATAATAATAGTGGGTTATCCATAGGACTGGCAATATTGACCAATCTTTTTTTTAACCAATTTTGCATGCTTATATCTGATAATCTAAGCAACTAATCTGAAGACAACATGCAATGTAACAACCACTGATGAATTCCTATCACTTTGTTTAGCAAAATTCTGTATTGTTTCTAATTTTTTGAACTACTTTTATTCTTTAAGACAAAAAGAAATTTTAAAAAAAGAAAATCTCTCCATTAAAATGATCAACAATGCCTGCAATCCCAGCTCTTGGGAGGCTGTAAACAGGCAGATCACTACGAGTCTGATTTAGCAGTGAGACCCTGAACACCCTGTAGACCCTTCCTTAAAAAAAAAAAAAAATACAAATAATGATGATGATGCTATAAGACTCATTGCAACTTTTGATGTGAGAATTAGTAAGTAGTTCTTTGATCATTACAACATAGACAAGGATTGAAGATGTCACCATGCTCTCTTTCCATCTGCTATTGTTCATAAATCAATGGATTTTAATTTTTTTTTTTTTTTTTTGCGGAACCAGGGATTGAACTCAGGCCCTTGCACTTGCCAGGGAAGCACTTATTCCACTAAGCCACCTCCCTGATCCCAATGGATTTTAATTTGAACTATGTCATTTATTTCTGCTTTCATTTTTATTATTTTTCTTTTACTGATTTGGTGTTTGGGTTGTTCTTTTTCTAGTTTGCTATGCAATAATAAATTAACTGAGACTCCTTTTAGAAAATGTGTTAATTACAATAAACATCTCTCTCACAGTACATACTGCTTTGCCACAGGTTTTGGAATATTTCCATTTTCATTTGTTCTAGGGCTTTTTTAAATTTCCTCTTTGATTTACTACTTGCTTAATTTATATGTATTCATGTAGTTTTTAAAGTTGGTCTTGGTGCTGATTTCTAATTTAATTACACTGTGCTTGGAAAAGATAACTAACATGATCTTTTTTTCCCAATTTGTGGAGATTTGGTGACCTACTGTATAGTCTACTCTGGATATTGTTTCACCTGCTATCAAGAAAAACGTATTTTCCAGCTGCTGGATGGAATGATCTATGGATGTCTTTTAGGTCCATTTAGTCTGACATACATGTTAACTCTCCCGGTTCTGTGTGCTTTTGTCTGAATGATGTGTTTATCGATGAAAATGGGGTGGAAAAGTGCTGTGCTATCGTACTAAATGTCTCTCCTCCCTTAGGTCTGCTTTGTACTGTTTTGCTAGTGGGTACACATTATTATTAAGTTTTCATTTCCTATTGTTCAGTTGGCCTTTTATATAATGGCTTTCCTTGTATCTTTTTACTGTTTTTGGTTTAATGTCTATTTTATCTGATATAAATGTTACTCCTGTCTTTTGGAAAAATCGTAATTTTACTCTTTTACAGTAACTTTTTTTCTTTTTTTGGTAGTTCATTTCTTTACTCTCTTATAGTCATCTTTAAGGTTTAAGGGATTTTCTCTAATAATGTGTTTTGTTTAACTGCTTTATTCTTTTTGGCAGGTCTATTATAAATTTTTGCTTTCTGATTACCATAAGGCATAGAAAAAAATCACCTTCTAATTACAATAAGCTATTCTGAAATGCTAACAATTTAAAATTGATGAAAAAACAGGAAAAGTTAGCAAAAGAATAAAAAACCCTCAAAACACTTAAGAAAACTGTATCCTTATATCACTTTCCTCCCCAAAGGTCTAATTTTTGATACCTAATTTTAATTTATACTGCTAATCATTAAACATTAACATAGTTACTATGTTCTTTTATGTGCTACCATATTAAGATATGACTGGTGTATGTACCATGTATATAATAGTAGAGTATACTGAATTTGTATTATTACTCTTTTGTGCTTTGTAGCTTCCAGTATTTTCTTCTAACTTAACTTTTCAGTTTGAAAAACTCTTTTTATTATTTCTAGTAAGGAAAGACTAGTGGAGATGATAGTATTTCAGTTTTTGTTTGCCAGGGAATCTCTTAATGTTTCCTCATTTGGGGTTGGGCAGAAATGGCTACTAGGCAAACACTCATCATTGAGCTGCATCCGCAGCTTTCTCTTTCATTGCTAAAGGAGAGATTTGCTGATACGACATTCTTTGTTGGTAGGGTTTGTTTTGTTTTGTTTTTCCTTCAGTACAGAAAAATTTTATGCTTGGCCTCTAAGTTTTCACTAAAAAAATCTGCTCTCTGATAAACTGGGAAATCATTATATTATATTATATATTACTTGTTTCTTCTCTCTTGCTGACTTGAGAATCTTTATAGTTTTTCCCCTTTAAGAGATTGGTTACATGTTTTAGAGTGTATCTGTTTGATAAAGTTACTTCAGTTTTCCAAAAACTCACTCTGCATTTGAGAATTCATATATACTGATTGCTCAGTTTCTAGGACTTTTGGTCCTCTGTGGAGTGTTCAAACGTCTCTGAGAGTTGTGATGTCTGTCGGCATACTTGACATCTGCACATTCAAGGATCACCTATTCCAGTTTGGGTAATCTGTCTTTTGGGTATGTGTACCTGGCATTCCAGGCAGGAATTCTAAGTAGACCTTTCAGCTGATCTGTGGTCTCTGGTGCTGTTTTACCCCTAGATGGCACCCTAAGTCTAAGTTTGCCATAAATCCTATTTCTCTAAGGAAGCCCAGCCCTAAGTTTGTACTAAATCTGAAGTTGGTATATTACTTAGGATGGACCAAGGAAGTAGCTAAAAATGTTAGTTCATTCCTATAAATATCTCCCTATGACTGAGGCCAGCCCAAATGCTTTATCCATAGTCACTAGCTTGTCTAGGTTTTACAGGATTTTATGTAGCTCTTGGACTGACTAGCTAATTGAAATTTCTAAGAAACAACTTGGTGTCTCACTCCCTCTTTTCCCCCCAGTGAACAATGATTCTCTGTACTGTGCTGCCTGGGCTTAAGGGGTCAAAGTAAGCAGACTAATGCACAAACACCACAAGACTAGATAGTAGCCAGAGCCCACACAACCTGCCTAGAACAATGTAGCACAGGGGCAGGATCAAGACCATACTGCTATGGCCTGCCTGCTGTGCCAGTCTACTTATGGCCTTAGACCACTACAGACAGCTGGAATACACTTCTCTTCCATGGAGCCTTGCGTCTCTACTTGGCACCAGGGTAGGCCCAAAGACTCTGTCTACATGCTTGGTCTGGGGATAGGGACCTTGTGATCCACTAGTGAATCTTGCTCATTTAGCACAGACTAAGGAAAAATTTCCTTATCTTGATGCCCAGCAAAGGGAGTCTTTCTCCAGGCTGTGTGCACAGACTGAGGAAGATATGCTGGAGCAGTCCCTTGGCCCCAGGCTAGCACTGGTGAGAAGTTCCATCCAAGAACACTGCCCTGGAGCCCAGGACCAATGGGGCTTTTCCAAGTACTGAGTCTCACTGTGTTCATCCTGATACAGAATTTAGGCCTTATACTTACATTCATTTCCTTCTTTCTCTCCAAACAGGAGGAGTGTGTCTCTAAATGCTGTGATGATTGTAGCTGGGAAGTTGTGATATGGGTTCCTCTTTTCTTTCCTTCTTGCTTTTTTCAATGCTTCTTCTATTATTTTGCTACAATCAGGTACTGTGATGTCACACCTGGGTTCTTAGCCTCTTGTGCAGGTAATTTCATACATAAGTAGCTATTTAAACATATATTTCTATATGGAAACTGTTACTGGATAGACCTTCTCTGCTTCCCAAGTCTCTAATAAGGGAGCTAATCCTGTACACAGGGTTCTGCCCTCATGATATATTACCTCCCCAAGTCTCCAAATGCCATCTAGTGAGCATTGTGTTTCAACATCTGAATTCTGAGGAAACATATTCAAGAAAAAAGACAAACAAGAAAAAAGCTGGAGATAATCACTTAATGTGAGACTAAGAGCTCAAAGGAAAATGCACTTAGTGATCCTTTGGCAAACTCTAGGATTCAATCCCCGATTCCGCCAAAAAAAAAAAAGACAACAACCAAAAAAAACGTCTAGGATTCAGTATCATCTCCAAGCAGATAATTTCACTAGACAGACAATATCATTATCACCCAAGACTGTACCTACAGTTTCTGCTGCTGGTGAGTAAACTTTTATAGACTTTGCACTAAACTGCTACCCCTCAGTTCCTGTACTCTACTCTCACTAAACCCAAAAAAGAACTGTCGCAGGGGCAGCTAAAGGTCAAATACTCTAAGCATATGGTACTCAGCATAAAATTCTGGGCCAGGACCATTAGCTGCTATGCCTGTATTTTGGGTGATTCTGCATGTCCTATAGAGCCTGGCTGATTTCAGTGAGAATCCAATCTTTTCTTCCCTACTGCATTCTCCTGCAAGAAATAAAGTACACAGTAAAATAACAGATCAATGCTACTACATGCCTACTGCTAAGAAAACCACACTGTCTGGAAGGGTTTCCATGCAATTGATCTATGACCCAGATGGAAATAATCAAACAACCCCTTCCAAAATGCCTTCACACCCAGAGGAGACAGGGAAAGTAAGCGACAGGCCTGGGAAAGGAAAAGAAACCTCCATTTTCATGCACTGAAATGATCCTATAACAGTCCTTCAAACCATACTACACCATAAACATTCCTATTGCAAATTCTCTGTAAGACAGGGTAACTGTGGAAATATATCTCATTAGTTCTCTCAGTTGCAAGTGGGCAAAGATGCTAGTCAAGAAAAGCTTTTTTTTTTTTAAAGAAAATAAATACGCTTTCCCAGCAAACCATATTCTTAAGCATAAGAGGTTATTTTAAGTAATGCAATCAAACTACCAATTACAGTCTTCCCCAACAAAATGCATGTGTCTTCTTCTGCTGTGTATTTCAGAGACAAACTTAAATATCCAAGATGTTCACTACCAAGGTGGGGAAGAGGATGAGAAGGCAAATGTAGTTCCCCCTCCAGCAAGGGGGACCTAATCTAGTATTGTCCAAAGGAGATTATGAATAAAATATCTTTTCATCAAACCCAAGAATAAACTTCAGTATTTCACAAAGTCCAGCAGACTTCCTAAATTGCTCACATCAGATACACAAAGCTACACGGGAATCCTACATAAAGGAAAAAGCTATCCACATGGCTTAACTCGGGCAACAAGAGATTTGCTATGGAAAGGGGAAGCTGTCAGAGGTAACCAAGGGCATTGTACATAGATATTTCAGTGAGAATCAAAGTGCATCCATCCTCTGTGTTCTCACATAAATCAGAAAAACAAAACATCTGGTCTTCCATTTCAATGTAACTTTAGTAGGCACAGTCCTTATCCTAAAAAATAAAAACAACCACCAACTGGAGACTGATCCTGTGTTCCACTAGAGCATCTAATCTAAAGGTGAAAACTCTCTCAGGGTTCTTAACAGTTGCAAAATTTTTTTCCTCATCTGGTATTAACACTATTGGGACCTGTTAAGGAGAAGTAGTTATATATGTCCATGTCAATATTGTACATAAGAACACATGTAACCACTTTTCAACCAAGGTAAAGTGGCTAGCCTGTTTCTCCCTTCAAATTCACTTGAATTTGAAAAGCATTTCCAATGCTTATCATCGTTAGCCTTTAGGAAAAAATGCAAATAAAAACTACATTGATACTTCATTTCTTCCTAGTTTTGCAGTCCCAAGACTATTAAAAAAAAAAAAAAAAATCTGGTGAAGATGGAGGGGGGACCCTTCTACACTGCTAATGGGAATATAAATTAATACAGTCACCATGAAAGTTACTCAAACATTAAAAACAATTACCATATGACCCAGCTATCCCATTCCTTGGTATACACCCAAAAGAATTACGCAGCATACTACAGAAATATCTATACACTCACACTTACGGTACCATTCATAACATGTAAGTTATGGAACTAGCTAGGTGTCTGTCACCAGATGAATGGATTTTAAAATACGTTATATACACTCAATGGAGCATTCTTTCACCATAAAGAATGAGATAATGTCATTTGTAGGGAAATGGAACTGGACATCATGTTAAGCAAAATAAGCGATACCAAGTATTACATGGTTGTTCTTCATACATATATTATTTAAATGACATTAGAAGGAAGACATAGATGGAACAGGACATGCAGGAGGATCAAAGGGAGGAAAAAGCTAAATGGATATGATCAAAATACATGAATGCATAAAAATAAACCAGAGACACCCAGTCCTAGCCCAGGTCCGGTGAGTGTGCGGAGAGCTTCCTGCTACCCTGCGCCTGCAGGACCAGTCCCAGCCCAGGCGCAGCATGGGCCACACCCTCTCCCGCCCCCTCGGGCCGCCCCCCACCCCTCCCGCCTAGTAGGAATTTCTGCCGACTTCCGGGAACCCCCAGACCCAGTCCTAGCCCAGGTC
>NW_004524720.1:5996439-6000226 GCF_000260255.1 Octodon degus
AAACCAGAAATACAAGTAGAAATGCTAGTCTGACTCTATTGCTTCCTATTCCTCCCCACCCCCCACTTAACTGCAGTAGGGATTCCAACTGGGGATTCTAAACAGCCTAGAGGAACATGAGCCTGAGAAAAAGTATATTCTTAGTTACTCTTTTTTCGACGCTGGGACAAATACCCGACACCCAAAATGAAGGAAGGAAAGCTTTATTTAGCTCACAGTTACAGGTGGTTTCACACTGTAAAGCAGCCTGAATTATATAACAAGACCTGGGTGCCTTATTTGCTTAGGAGAGAGGGTCGGTGCCTCTGTCTTCTCCAAATATCCCCTCTCTGCCCAAGGTGGCCTCAATCGCAGACAAGGCCGCCCTGCACTATAGGGTCTGGAGAAGAGGCTGGGGCACCGCTGTGTCCAGGACGACCATCCACACCTCAGACCACAGCCTGGGGGGGCAGCATGAGATGCCAATTTAATGGTTCACACCTCTCTATCCCTCCCCCAAGCCCCGCTCTGGTCCTCTGACCTGGCTCCTTAATCCACTCACTGCTCCTGGAGTTGCGTCTGCCTCTTGACTTATATGAGGCTTTGGGGGGACAACTAGACACAATGAGCATGAGAAAAACCATACCGCATGCAGCCTGGAGTAGAGGATTTGACTGCTGCCTGATGAACTCTGTGGGGACACATCAGGCACAGAACTGCAGGCATGATGCTACACAGTATCCAGCAAATGCCAGTAACTACTCCCATGACATGTTCAGGGGCAGCCTCTACACTTCAGGAATCCCCTTTTTTCACTGCCAGTGTCTCCACAATCAATGTCAAATATTTAGAACTTCTTCACTAGCAACCACACCATGAAGCATCCCATTCCATGAGAGAACAAACACACAGAAAACTAGTTAGGGGGAACATTAGAGCACTGTGGCCCACGAAGGCTACCAGAAAAGACTGTCTTAACATTCAGTTACTCAAAGCCAAGAGACTAACATCCACTTCACATTATCTAGGACTCAGCTCCTCACTCCGCTGTGCAGCTTCCCTTCCTCTTACTTTGACTAGAAAGAGTTAATGAGAAAGGTCAAACACTAGTCAGCTTGCCTAGTAAGTGATCAGGGAATGAATGAGAATGAAACTACTTGTCAAGAGAAAGTCTGTAAAATAATGATAGCTTCTCCGTATCTCAGGCCCTGTTCTGTATGTTGCACAATTCCTTATTTCATTACCATGACCTGTAAAGACAGGCATGATTATTTCATAAAATGACAAACATCACTTCATGTACTGCATTGGTTTGGATAATTTAATTGTTCATGTGTTTGAAGGCTTGGTCCCCAGGGTGATAATAATGAGGTAGTGCCACCTTTAGGAGATGGGGCTAAGTTGGGGTCACTGGCAGTAGGAGGTAGCTCTCTGGGACTCTGAGTTCTTCCAAGAAAGTTGTTATAAAAACATAGCACTGGTCTCACTTATTCTGTTTCTTGATTTGCCATATCATCACTCCTCATGTGCCCCACCATCACCACAGGGCCTTTACCAGAGGCTACATTAGGTCTTTTGGACTTCTAGACTCCAAAACTGTACTAAAAAACCTTTAACTTCTGAACTTGGCTGCCTCAAGTTTTATATTACAGTGAAACAAAGCTGAAAAATACACTATTCATTCAGCACTTGTTGTGTTCAGTACACTATACTGTGGACAAAGGATATGAAAGAGCTTATCAAGATCCAAGCCCTGTGGGAGACCCCAGTTTGCAGAGGTCTCTTTATCCCCTAATGCAATAGTTCTACTGAATAAAATGTGTTTTCTACCATTTACCAGCCAGCTCTGATTCTCCTTTAGCAATACAAACACAGAGCTTTTCTGTGTGAAGCCAGTACTTCCCAATTTCTTTCTGGGGGAAACACTATTTTTAAATTGTTACTACTTAGAAACCCTGGGAGAATAATGGGGGAGTCATCAGTATTAATTTCCTTTTAGGGAGCACACCAACGATGAAAGAAGGAGCATGGTGGGGGATAAAAATACGAAGTTTCAAAATGCTCAATAAACTGAATTTACAATAAATATTCAGTTTTCTAAGGCACAGAATCAGAGTGTCTTAGAGGTACATCATATCCTGGGATAAGATATTTTCAGACCGAGGCTGGGGAAGAGATAGCTCAGCAGTCTAAGAATCTGCCTGGCAAGCTCAAAGACCCTGGTTTGATCCCCAGTATCACATGCTATGCCAGCCCCAGAACCCTGGGCATGCTATGCTGGCTACCAAAATCAGGTGTGATGGCATATCTCTGGAATCCCAGTCCTGAGGAAGCTGACAAGAGGATCACTACGAGCCTAAGCTGAGTAGTAAGACCCTGTATCTTTAAAAAAAAAAAAAAAAACTGTATTCAGACCCTATTATTTTACTGACACCACTATGATAATAAGCACCCTTCAAAGACAAGGCTAAGGGAATGGGAGTACAGCTCAGTGGTAGAGCACTTGCTTAACAAAACAGAAATAAAATAAAACTTAAGTCTGTCAGAACTGAGAAAGTTGTCCTAGAAACGAACAATCTGCATAATCAAAATATACAGTGACTGTATAAAAAATTATTATAAGAAGACACTAATTCCCCTTAAAATACTCTCCCTTACTGGGAGCACTTACTCCACAATGCTATGAAGCACTTCTAGAAATTCTCTTTCATAAGTGTATTCATGATGTGGTAGCCTCAAAATTCTGAACTGAGGGCTAGCCAGACAGCTCAGCAGACTAAAGCACCTGCTTCAGCAGAGCGCAGTGGCCAGAGTTAGATCCCCAGCATGCAGTGCCAGCCTCACCCCTGGGACATACTGAGATGGTGACTGAGACTGAGCGTGGTGGCAGGCACCTGTAATCCCAGTGCTTGGGAGGCTGAAAACAGAAGAATCATTGATTCCAATTTACCTAATGAGACCCTGTACACCCTATACACCCTGTCCTAAATTCATTAAAAAAAAAAAAATCCTGAACTGATTCAATGTGTTTACTGTTGTGGGGAGAGAGGTCAGTAGGCAAAGAAAGCACAGACTATAGACCTCATTAGGTTTGCTGATAATCCAGAATAGATGGAGATAAAAACTTAGCTGGAAGGAGTAAACAAGATGATTAAGTGCAGGGAGCTGATAAATAGCATTGAGGAAGTCACCTAGGTGCCTTAACTAAATTAACTAGCCCTCCCACCTGCAATAAAATGCAAAAGCAAATGCCTGTATATGCATAAATATGCACATATGTATGTGTTCTCACTCCAGGGTCACTATATTACTGCACTACACACACATGCATTCCCTTAATCAGTAACTCCAAGTGGCCTTCTCTGAAAGTCTCCTCCTAAATTTCCCCTACAAATCCAGGAGATAAAGCCCTGACAAGGACAAGCAGACAGAGAGACTCAAACAAAGCCCACCTAGGAATCTGCACATAGGCAATGGCACTCAGATTAGGGTCTTGGAGCCTGGGACCTACCCAAAGAGAGCCAAACAGGCTCCAGTGGGGAGGGGTCTCTTATCGTAATTTGATAAAAGGAAGTTGAGGACAAGGGCCCACAAGCATCCATATCTTGACCTCCTGCCCTAATCTCACACAGGGCAGCATTCAGTGTTTGGAATTGTTCTGACCTTCTAGCAAATAAAATGTCTTCCCTTTAAAAATTTTATTTTTAAAAATCATCACTGGGGCTGGTGAGATGGCTCAGTGGTCTAAAGCACCTACTTAGAACAAGCTTAGCAAAGCACAGGGACAGCGGTTCAATCCCCCAGCACC
>NW_004524720.1:6000326-6021674 GCF_000260255.1 Octodon degus
TCTAAAGCACCTACTTAGAACAAGCTTAGCAAAGCACAGGGACAGCGGTTCAATCCCCCAGCACCACATGCCAGCCAGCCCCACCCCCTGGTGGGCTGAGTTGGCCACACACACACACACACACAAATTAATTAATTAATAAAATTTTAAAAATTAAAAAAATAAAAATCATCACTGATGCTCAGTTTATGATACTCATTGGCTATAGACCAGTGGCATGCACCTCCAGATGTAACACTGCTTGTGGTCATTTTGACTTTGCAGAAGAGCCAAAAGTTGTACAGCACCAGATCTAGTACATAAGGTGGACTAGTGCACAATGTAACGTTAATGTTCTTTTAAGGTTGAATTTTTCCACTGGACGGCACTCGGCAGTAGCAGTCACTGTATTTTTGACTACATGTCATAAAGACACAAAACTCCAGAACTGCTTCAGAAAGTGGCAAGAATGATGGGTTAAATGTGCTCAAAGCAAGGGTCTATTATTTTTGGATTTAGAACACACAGTCATGTGACAAAAAAGTCAATGAGGGTTATGGTAGAATGAGGCCAGTGCTAGCTAGCTCAGCCACAAAGAACTGGCAGCTAAATCCAGGAGAAGGACCTCAGGGCCTTTGTCTCAGAGCCTTTCAATCTGGGGTTGATGCTCAGGTCCATCTACTCCTTCATAGATGTGAAGTGGCTCTGTCATAGTCTCTGTTATCTAGTGACCTGAAGGAGTAGGTTGTCCACAGGGAGAATGCTAGAAAACCTGGGAGGTAAAAATGATGAAAACTACATAGGTAGCAGCACCAAGGCAGAGAAAATCCGACACAATCACAAGATGAAAACAGGGATTCTGAGGCAGCAACAACAGAGAAAGTGAGATTATAGGACTGAATATAGAAGAAAAAATAATGGGACCAAAGTCCAATATCATGGGGTGGGGAGGCTTACAAAGAAGAGCCAGGAGCATCAAGATTGGGGGAGTAGTGAGCAGCATAGAATGAGCCTCTGAAGAAGATGAGAGAGAAAGAAGTGCATCCTCTGGACCTAGGAAGTACCTGAAGTGTGACCTGAAGCCCACAGAGTGTGAAGAGAGAAACATCAGCGAACAAGAAGGTAGCCAGTGGTGCTTTCTCCCTAAGACAGAACTCACTGCTGGAGAGTAGCAGTTCAAACCTGTGGACACACAGTGACAGCTGGCAACCCCAAAGGCCTCCACAAAGAAACACAGCAATGAAGAAGAGCAGTGGACATGAAGGACTGCACTAGCTGGCAGTGAGTGCTGAGGGCTCAGTAGTCCTGTGTTAGACAGCAATTGGCTGGGGGCCATCTTGGATGGAAGCCTGCTGAGCTCAGAACTCAGAGCAGCTATGGGCTCCATCTAGATGCTCACAGCTGGGCCCAGGCCTGCTGAAGCTGTGCTGACCACTGTAGGCTAAATTAGTCTCACCCAGTAGGTGCACGCATGCTGAGATTATCTACTACCCGGCCAAAAAGCTACGACTGAGGCCAGGGATAAAGCACAGTGGCATGAATGCCTGCCCCGCAAACACAAAGTCCTGAGGTTGATCCTAAGCACTGTAAGTAAATAAACAAAAAGATACTACTGGCTTGCTGAGATAAATCAACACAGGTCAAATCTACAAGTGACAGCACAAACCAGGAAGTGAACTCTCATGGTTTCCAGTCTCTTTGTGGTTGTGATGCTATTCTGTTCTTTCTATCTCTTCCTTCTCTTTCCCTCCAGTCTTCTAGACCAATTTTCCAAAGTTAGTATGATCCCCTTTGTCCTCCAGCCTTACTTCTAACATCTTCCTCTTCTTCTACCTCTCTATTTTTTCCCTAACCCATGATAAACTTGTACGAGGGCAAAACTGACATATTAAGGACTTGTATACTACATACAATTTCCGGTTTATTTCAAATTTTGTTATTCAACCACAAATCTAGTTTATATGGTTGAAGGTGGCAAATTAATGATTAGCTTGGCTTATCATTTTCCAGACTGTGTTTGATGCTATTGTCAATGCTGATGGTACCATTATAGTCAAGTGATGTAACTGTTCTAAACATCCGTTCTTCCTGTGAGACTAAGATTAAGGGTCACGGAAAATATTATGGCACAGCACCAAAGAACCAGGGACTTGGCCAACAGCAACTTCTCATCCTCAACAAACTAAAGAGGTAGGATCTTGTAACAGACTCAAAACTAGCTATGCTTGGAAGATACCCCAGAGAAGTGGTCATTTCCTAAGAGTTCTTAAATATCAGCAATAAAGCAACTCACCGTACACAACTTACAAGCATTATCCCAGGAATTAAGCTTTAAAAAAAGAAAATGAGAAGACACTTACATGAGATATAACCCCAGACATTCAGTTTGTCAAAGGTAAACCCAGGGGGCAATGAAGTACAACAATTTGAAAGCCACCTGTACCTGGCATCTGAAGTGGTAACAATGAAAAAAATGAATGAGGCACTAGGGAAAAAAATCAAATAAGAAATAATTTCCCATATAACTGCAGAGATGGTGTTCACAATGAAAACCATACTTAATGACTATAGAGCAGATACAGACAAAAAATAACAGAGGAGCATAAGAAAATTATAGGAGCCACAGAAAGAAGAGTCAGACTGCTCCATGGCCACAGCACCGCTTATATCCTAGGTTCAGGATACACACCATCCTGGGCAAGAATCAGTTTCCCTCATGGAGAGTACACGTACTTCAGTGGAGACCTGGCTGATGAAATAGGCCCCCAATCACTGTAATCTCCCCACCAGCAATATAGCAAAGGAGATACATATTTGCAAACCAGGGCATTAGAGAAACTGAAAGCTTGAGAACAGTGTATGGGAAAACACTGCAGAACCTTGGTAATTTAGAAACTGAATGGAACCCAAATATGAACACTGAGAAAACTGGTCCATCCACTGCCCAAGCAAGAAACACCTGAAAGCAGCAGGGCACTGGGGAAATAAGGGGTCAGACCCACACAGAAATATTTCTTTGCACATTCCTTTGCCATACACCAGGACTGTTGTGTCTATGGGACATCCTGTATGCTAGCTGCCAGCATACTGCTAGGCATACTCAAAGACACCCAAAAGACACTATCAGAGACAGATGCAGGCAGAGAGGCCTGAGGTTTCACCAAGTTCACACATTACAAGGACAGTGACCAAAAAAGGATGGCAAGCAGAGAGTGGTGCCTGGGTCAGACAGTATCCAGGGACATGGTACGTGGCAGGAT
The DNA here is from genome assembly GCF_000260255.1 of Octodon degus. NCBI lineage: Eukaryota > Metazoa > Chordata > Mammalia > Rodentia > Octodontidae > Octodon > Octodon degus. The sequence goes on from NW_004524720.1 coordinate 6,003,566, forward strand.
GGTAAAGGGAAAACACAAAGGTGGCCATGTGATTTGCCCTCTAAGATTGGAGCAGGAGCAAAAAGGCTCTGGCAAAAATCTACAGAGAACCACATCAATTACACCGCACCCTCCACTCCCCAAATTAACTAAAGTGGTCAGATCTTGGGCCACAGAAAAGGCCTACAGTTAGCAATGCCAAAGGCACTGCATGCAACTGGGAGGAAAGCCCAGAGTAATCCAGATCTACAAACCTTCCTCACAGGCACAATTAAGCAAACCACAGAGGAGACCTGCAATTAAACTCAGACTACAATAAAAATGGGGCTGTGGTGATGCTCTCTTTTTGTACTTTTCCAACTGTGTGAGGTTTATTCTTTTTGTTTTATCTTTTCCTTCTTTTTGTCTTTCTTTTCCCCTTTTGTTCTCTCTTTCAAATCACCTTATTTGTTCCCTCCCTCCCTTTCCCCTTTCCATCTAGCATACAAACAAGAGGTGTGCTTGCTGCAAAGGAGAGTAAGACACAGTACCTTCCACGGGCCTGTCAAGGCTAACCCTCACCAAAATTGTGCGTAGAAGATCCAAATGTAAAGCACCAACAAATGAACAAGTTCTGACAATCTCATAGCTCCTTTTGATTCTCACCACACCACCACTCCTCCTCTAGCTCTCACATATATTCCCTCAAGCTCCCTCAATACTATTCCTTTACTCAAACTATAAAAGTAACTTCAACAATCTGATCTCCTGTTTTCACCTCATAATGTGTCTTTTCTCCCTCTCTTTTTACTGATTTACTCCCTTTCTTTCCCCTCATACATTCCAGTCTATTTGTAGCATTACAATACAGTCCACAAGGGGTACTGGTAAAAAGGTGAAATTTTTAAAATAAGTTCTAACATATTCAATTGATGCATGTCTGGATCTGTTGATGTTATAACTGGTAGGGAATCTCTCCTTGCAAAAATCATGACTGGATCAGATTCTATTAAACTGAACAGGACAAAGAGGTAATAAATTATTAAGTACAAAGTCAAGATCTCTTCACTGGAAAGCAGACACTAAAAACATTTTCGTGTTAACAGCAAAGTCCTTCTATTCTAATTGATCCTTAGCCCTCAGCAGAAAAACAAAGGAACAAACAAATGAACAAAACAGAATGGGAAAAAAGAAGACAAGGCAAGCAGCAAAGTGTTTCCCAAAACTTCTAACTTGCCCGAAGCAGACCTAAGGGACAGAGACAAGGAGGAAATCAAAACCTAATGGACAAACTAGATGAAACAATGTAAGAATCAAAAACTCAGCTTACAAGAAAAGCTTATCGATTCAACTGAAAATTTGTCTCCTTTTTTTCTTGCAAACTAGAAAGACATGATTATTATGCTTTAGTAGCACAGCTTTTTCTGCAACTGAAAAACAAAAGATGTGAAAAAAAAAAAAATACTAAACATGAGGATGCAACCTGACACTCCAAAAATGTTAAGACTCACCCAAGGTCACACAACCTAAGGCTGAATAAACATTATGCTTGTCTCCAGATTTCTGCCAGGTTTTCCCATTACAGAGCTGACTCCTCAAATAAACAGTGCTCTTTGTTGTAATGACTTCCAGGCAAGACATCTCCATAGCCTCATCTGTAATCAATTCCTGAGTCTACATTTGCTTGCGTTCTAGTTTCCTAAATCACTCCCCTAGTCATTTTATTCTGCTTCTAATACTTCTCTTATTAGCCAACCCCTGAAAACAGCCTTCACACTCCAGAGATTTTTAAAGGATATGGAAAAAAATATGCATGTGATTGATCTCTGAATCCTGTTACTAGGGAGAATGGGCAAAATTAGAGGAGCCCTGAATACAGGTGTGGTTAAATTAAGTCCTCTAGCTGAGCTATTCAGACATGCCTTTTCCCGGTTTAGGAAATTATTTCCAAACTGAAGGCCTGAGAAGCTCTCTTAAGAAGTAGTACACAGGAACAAGCCCACACTGATAAGCCTGCCCACCTGCGCTTGATAGGCTCAAGAGAAGAGAAAAAAATCTCTGACAACTGTGCCTCCTACATTGGAGTCCACGTCTGGAAAGCCAGCCTTTTTCCATGTGTACATTCCAGATATACAACTGCTCCAAGTTTTAAAGTGTTTGTTGCATTCTATAATATCCAAGAAACTACCCTATTTCTGTTATCTCACAAGAAATGACCTTTACCTAACAATATTAATAGCTAATATTTGCTGCAACTCACTTTGTAACAAACATTTTATCGTATTATTTTATCCTCTAATAATTTTATGAGGCAGGTCTTTTCCCTTCAAGTCCTTCAGGGACTATAATGACAAATATACAAATATGTATTATCATGTCAATGGAATCACCCTAGAGTTGTGCAGGGCATATTCAACACAGGGAAATATCTGCTTTGTCTAAAAGGATCCTGAAAACCCTAAGGCCTAAAAAGTATGAATCTCTCAATCTCTCAAAATCTCTCTTTCTCTCTCTCTCTCTCTCTCTCTCTCTCTCTCTCTCTCTCTCTCTCAATGTATTTGGTACAAGGTCTCACTATGAAGCTCTGACTCATACAGATCTTCCTATGTTCAGCCTCCCCAGTGCTGGGATTATAGGCATGCAAAACCACATCCAGTCTCTGTGACCAGGCTGGCAAGGCATGTGGTGCCAGGGATCAAACCCTGGTCCCAGTACTTGCCTAAGCAGGCATTTAGTCTGCTGAGCTATCTCACCAGCCCTGAAGTAGATGTTGTTATCATTCTCACTGCACTTGGTGAAGCAGGAATGCTACTCTAAAAGACAGACTCCAAGTTAGATCCCTGGGCTTCCCTGCATCCCAGGATCATCCTGTCTTTCAGTGGTAATTTTAAGCATAAGGTTAGCCAGTAGCACTGTGAAGTATCCAGAAAGAAACTCTACTGTCCTTGTTTTTAACCTTCAACAACAATACACCTTTCGCATTAGTATCGAATGCATACCCTTAAAATTCCAATTTAATCACACCACTGTAAAGGTAAAAGAAATCTATCTACCTTCCCGCCTTAAGTACAGAGGTCAAATTCCCAGTCCCCTTGTACATAGCTACAGCCAAATTCTGCTGTCTTCTCTTCTCACCTCTGTGAAACTCTGAACAGTCAAGGTTAACTGTTGGGTAAAACACTTGCTTCCAGTTCAGAAACAGTAACTGACCCCTACCACATGCTACCTAGTTACCATCTCGTGAGCATGAGACCATGCTGACAGAGGGCTGCCTATCCACAGACTCAAGAGGTCAGCCTCCTTCCTGACACTCTAGTGTCCAGAATACTCCTCCTGCCAGCCCTTCTCAACAAAAATGGCACATGGAGCCAGTGTGTATCGCAGTTATTAGGGAGGTTGAGGCAGATGAATCACAAGTTCCAAGCCAGCTGGGCAGTTTAGCCAGACCCTGTCTCAAAACAACAAAAATGAACTTAGGGGATGTAGGTTAGTGGTAGAGTGCCCTCAGTTTCATTTGCAGTACCCTCTCCAACACACAGACAAAACCACCTTGGCTCCAAGCCCTGACCCCTCCGTCCAGCTAAGCCCAGGGTCTCTCACTTCCCCATGGTTCTGCAATACTCAGGACACTACACATACTATGTATAGTGCCAGGCACCCAACAGTGCTCAATGAACTATCCACTTGTTTCCAACATCTTGAATAACAAACATTTCTGGTCACTTTGTGAAGCTGTTCTAGAAGTTCTCTCCTGTGAATATCTCTTTTAGTTTCATTGCTAGGATGCCTCAATGTCCTAAATTGATTAAACATGTTTACCTTTCATAGTCATTTAAGCTTGGTGAAAAAGCCAGAAATTGTTTAATGGGATAAAGACACACCATAATGGTCTTCTGAGCCTGCCTTTCCAATGGATTACAGGCATGCACTACTGCGCCAAGTTTCGGTGGCCAGCAATGGGAGCCCAGGGTTCTAGGGCTGACATGGCATACAGAACTGGGGATCAAACCCAGGTCCTATTTCTAACATAAACTTTATTCTCTGATAAGCAAGTATATTCCCATACTTATATAAAGTCCTACATTTTATACATATCCATTACTTACTAAAAGAAAACCTTCTTGCCATCAACTCTATCTCCTTGCCAGTAGCCAGCCATGCACCTCCCCAGATTAACATTTTGGTAGAGGGCTATTTCCACTGACATTTTAAAATAACTTTTTAAAAAACTCAGGCCACTTCTTTTCATGGGCCCTCTGAACTTGAGCTCGCTCTCTCTCTCTTTCTCTCTCTCTCTCTCTCTCTCTCTCTCTCTCTAATGTACTTGGTACAGGGTCTCACTACGCAGCTTAGACTTTCAGCAATCCTCCTGCTTTCAGCCTCCCCAGCGCTGACATGGCATGCGGTACTGGATCGAACCCAGATCCTTGGGCTTGCCATGCAGGTGCTTAGACCACTGAGCTATCACCCTAGCCCCATTCACTGTATTTCTAACCACACCCCATAAAGACACTCATGAAAGAAGACTTCCCGAACTGCTTTAGAAAGTGGCAAAAACAATGGCATAAACAATGGATTATAGGCATGCCCAGACTCAGTTGCTAGCTCAGTGTGCCTGATGGCAGGCCAGGGCCATATGCAGTTGAGATCGCTTTCTAAAAAACTCTGAAAGTATTCTTAATTTCTTTTTTTCTAGTTTATTGTAACTGGTTACATCAGAATTGTATATATTTATGGAATACCAAGATTCAATACATATCTCCAAAAACAGTGTTTCTTTATGGTAAAAATAAGAACATACTATCAAAAGTGTTAAAGAAAAAAAAAGGTCTTTTGGGCCAAATTTAAAATAAACACTATTTTCAGCACCAAAGTGGAAGCCCAGACCACAGACAGCTAACCCTGGCAGATAAGTGTAGCCTCAGGAAGACACGTCACTGTACTCAAGGGGCCTTCGAGCCAGACAGACAACAGCCCTGGAGCTCCTGTGCAGTTCATGAGAAGACACCTTTAACTGGATTTATAGTCCCATTTATAACTGCAACTCTCTGCTCAGCAACATGTGCTACAGGCAGCGTGGTACCAGCTACAGGCAGAGACTAGTGCTACAATTTCCAAAAAACCTCCCAAAGAGGCCTCAACCCCAGTCACCTTGAGAAAGCCTAGTATCAAATATACCACATTCAGCCACTTATTTTTGTCCTGAGTACTAAAAGAATAGACAAAACACCTGTAACTAGCAAGATGCTATCTTAGTACTACCTCCATTCTCTAAATGCTAGTTTAGAGGGGAAAATGGGAACAGCCTGGAAAAGTTGACAGTCAGAAGCACACTGCCAGTATGGGTTAAACAAAAGTCCTAAACTTACACCTACCCTTTGACTTGGCAATTCTAATCCACAAATTATAAGAAACAAAGAAAAGATATACCTTCAAAATACACACTCTTGATCAGTTTTCTCAAAATTTTAAAATATAAACTCTTGGGAAAGTAGGTTAGATAAGTAAACAATAGAATATCATAAAATAAAATACTACACAATCATTTGTAATGATTTGGCAGAGGCTGTAGCTTAATGGTAGACTGCACACCAAGCATGCTCAAGACCCTGGGTTCAATCCCAAGTGTGTAAAAAGACAAAACAACAAACAAGACAGAAGTGTATTTTTTGCCATGGAAGGATCTGTTAAGAAAAATTAAATTTGCTGGATGTGGGGTATATAGCTATAGTCCTAAAACACGGAGGCTGAGCAGGATGATCACAAGTTTCAGGCCAGCTTGAGGTATATAGGGAGACCATTTTTCAGAAACAACAGGAAAAAAAAGGTTTTAGCTGGATGCAATGGCATACACTTATATAGTCTCAGCTACTTGTCCGGCAGAGGCAGATCAGTCTAGGAGGCCAGGAGTTCAAGATGGCATGGTATGACTCCCACCATAAAATAAAGACTTAAAAATTAGCCCCCAAAAGCAAAAAGTCAACATGGTAATGTCATTTACATAACAAGTTAATTAAAACCATTTTAAGCTGGAAGTGGTGGCATACTCCTATAATTCCAGCTTCTCAAGAGGCTGAGATAGGAAGAATTCTAGTTCAAGGCCATCCTAAGCAACTCAGAAAGACCTTGTCCCAAAATAAGTTAAAAGGGCTGGGGAGGTAATTCAGTGATAGAAGCACCACTAGGTTCAATCCTTTGTGCCTGAGGGGCCGGAGAGATGGCTCAGTAAAATAAGTACTTGTCTAGCAAGTGCAAGGGCATGAGTTCAATCCCCAGTTTCAAAGGAAAAAAAAAAAAAATCCTTAGTACCTGAAGGTGGGGGAAAGAACACTGCTAACGGAAATTTTGTATTAGAATATTAGGTACCTCCACTGCCCTATAAACATCTATGTCCATCCCCCTCTCTCATACCTGCACTGGCATTCAAGGAACATCACATGAGGAACTAGCAATAACAGCTCTTGATTTGTGCTGTCTACAACGGGAGCCACTACCCATACATGGCTATCTAAATATATTCTTTGAAATTAAAATGCAAGATTAGAACTATTTGGTCACACTAGCTTATTTCAACTCTCAACAGCTAAATGTGGCTTATGACTGCCACGATGCACAGACATGGCACACTTTCATCTTCCCAGAAAACTCCAGTAGAGAATGTTGCCCTAGGGCAAGTGGGGAGGTGGTAAATTGGGATGTAACTAATGAACAAAGGAGGAACAGTCGTTGATTCCAGGTTGGTATCCATTCCAAGGTATAATATACACCCAGGGATAACAAATGACAACATATCATAAACTGTTTTATCTGTTAATATAGATATTAGTAGGCATTTACAATAAACACAAACACAGTGTGCATCAAAGTGACATCCTCTGAAGCTGAAGTCCAGAAGTGTTAGATTTAGCCTAATAATGAAACCACTGCAACAAAGATCTGCACTGTTTCTTGCAAATAAATCCAGGGCCAACTCATTTTGTAAATGTTATTTCTTTTAAAAAATGAAATGTTATTTCCTCAGTTTAGCTACACATGAGTTATTAAAAACCTTGATCATTCAACTTACACATACAAGATCATATACAGATAACAATCTTAGAATAAAATAATTCCTATTCTGTAAAGGGAAAAGGGATCACCATCATCTCATTTAAAAAATGTGTAACAAGCAGAACTGAAGTTCTCTAATACTTGTAGAGAGCCACTTCAATTTGAGAGTACATTCAGACATAAAAATTGATTCCTATGTTCTAATAAAGAGAAAGAACAACCCACACTACCTAACAGTAATAGTGTCTTCATCCTCATAAGACAAATACATCAACTCTCAATTCTTTAGGTAAATGATAATGAACAAAGAACCCTCTAAATGTAAGAGAATTTAAGAGGATCTCTGTCTGCTCCTGGCAACATACAAACCACTTCTCTCTTGACAATACACTAATAATTTTGTAGCTGACAATGAAACCGAATCATTTTAACTTATTTTTTAAAATAATTTTCAGATTACAGAAAAAAATCAGAAAACTATATCTTCACTTGGCTAACTATAGTTTACAGACTTTACAAAGCCATAGCGTTTTTCAAAACCAAGAAATTAACATTCATACCACATTAGTAGCTAAAGATTTTAGACTTCGAAGAACTTCCATTTTACCTAATACTATACTTAACTGGCCATTTGTAAGCATATAAAGATTAACAGAGGTAAAAGAAGTTATTTACAACTCAAGGAAGCTAATGACAACAAAAATCTCAATTTGCAATAGGTGATCAAATCAGTAGCATTTAATATTAACATAAAAGAAGAGATATTTTTGGCTGATTATTTGTTCTTCTGTAGTATTTTTGACATTCAACCTATTTTCATTTGGTGGTAGGAGGCAAAAATTTCTTCTCATTTTGAATTTGGAAAACAAAATAGAAGAAATGGATCTAGGTTTTGACCATCAGATACAAAAGTGTCAGAAAAAAATTTTTTAAAAACCACTTTTTAAAAGATGAAAAGCAAGTCTTATCATAAAGACAAGTTAAACATAAACATACATTTAAATGTTTGCATCTGTATACACACACACACACACACACACACTCTACTGGAACTGAGTATCAAATTTATAGCTGGACATGGTAGCACATGTCTGTAATCCCAGCTCTCAGGAGGCTGAGGCAGGAAAACTGCCATGAGTTTGAGGCCAGAGTAGGCTGATAGTGGCTTCAAGGACAGAGAGAGACCCTGCCTCAAAATTAAAAAAAAAAAAAAAATGTTGCTCTTACTTTCAACTTCAAATGTCCTACAGTGAAGATAATCAAAGTCCTCCAAGAAAGATAACCTATCTTATTTACACCCCATAAAACTCACCAGCTCAATAAATACTACTAGGGACATTTGAGATAGGACTGATTAACACATATAAAACCTAGTGACAGAAATCTCTCACTTGCATTTGTAATTTTCCACTTTCCAAAGTCCTAATGTCCAAAGTCTAACAATGATGCAAAATATATTTGCTTACGTCTACTGATAATTAAATATATCCTATCCAGTGTTTCGAAAATGTATACATAGCAGTCTTAGATTTAAGCCAACACTAGAACTCGCAATGGAAAATTTCTATATTTTGACAGACTCAGTTCTCACTGAGAACCATTTCCCAAGTTGAGATTTATGCCATCTTCGCTTTAGTAAGTATCTGATTTTTAAACAAAGGTGGCTTTTAAAACTGCAATAATTGTAAGTTACTAGTCAAACTACAAAAAAACTATTTTTTAAATAAAATAGTTGAAAAAATAAATTATGAAAATATTCATATAAATGAAATGTCTAATAAACATACTAATGCTAGTAATGTTCCTATTAAAGCTGAATTGAGATCTCTTAAGAAAGATGTCACCACAATATTTTATACTGTTTTATAAACTCAAAGAGCATCCAAATGGTAGATTTGCCCCTCTGCCACAAGACTTTTTATATTAAACACATAACATTATTTTAAACTAATTGTAAAACGTGCCTGCTGATCAGAATGGGACAAATGAAATAAAATTCAGCTAACTTTCTGTTACTGGTGTTGATCTAAAATAAACCAATGCTGGCTTGAAACAACTGAAAGAAATAAAAAGAAACAAGTTAAATCTGAGTAGCTGAGTTTCCGCTGTGCTTCCTCGTGTTCGGATGGACGGTGAGTACCTGGTGAAAGGGCTAAAGACTGGAATCACATGAGAAACAAAGGGGCCCTAAACAAAGAGTCACTGTAAGAACACATTCTCATCAATTAAATTGACTATAAATCTGTATTTTTCCTTCACTTTTCTGATATCAAGTTGGGGATCAGAACATTCAAATCTCTTTGCATTATTGGAATTAGAAGCAAAATATTATATTAACAGGAATATATTAGAATATTTGGAAACACTTGTTTTCCCTTAATATTGAGAAAGATTGTATAAACCAAATCTGTCTGAACCCAAAATTTCTAACATCTCCCTTTTCAAAACCAGTCCTTCTTCCCCAATTATCAATTTCTATCCACTAAAAAAGCATTCACCCAGGCACATTTCAAAAACTCCAAGTCAATTCTGAATACTAGCTTTCCCTGTATTTTCTATTTCCCTGTATCTTCAGGCACACAATTAATACCACTGCTGTACTGGATTCTTTTAACAATGGCTTCATACCTACTGTGTCAGGCCGGTGGGCAACTCAAAAACTTTTCCACAGCTCTTGCTCTGACTAACATACCCATCTACAATTCCCTATTCAAACTCTCTCCCTAAAGTGGTACAACTGATCTCAGTGGCTTTTTTTTTACCATTTTCATCTCATTCCACTATATCCAATATCCTGAGACCACTTTAAGCAGATAAGCCTACAATCCAAAACCTCACACTCCCTCTTTGGACACCTAGTACCCTACACCACATAGACACCTCCCTATTTTCTTCAGTAAAGTGACTTCACTTGTCATGGCCCAAGTAGGTCCTGCACTTTTTCATACTTGGGCCTCTCTTGGTGCCATGCTCTTGCCAGAAACCTTTTCTATATTTCTGTATTTTTTCCATGAACACCCATGCTAAAAAAAAAAGTCTTACAACACTGATGTCTTATGACATGTTCTTTTGGGTTTATTTTGTAAAGCAGCTATTTTTGTACAACACAGTAGTAATGGCACTTTCCCTTAAATGATAATGTACATAATGTTTCTTACACTAACAATTAGAACTTAATGACCTAGAAAGCAAAGGCCATGTCTCATATATCTTCGTAATACCTACATACTTAATATAATGTCCTGGTCCTCAGTCCATGGTCAATAAATTTTTCAGAGAATTAACAGACATACCCATCTATGAACATTGAGGTGAGGTTTGCAGAAGCTTAGTGGCTCTCTATTATATAAGGCAGCATGAACTAGAACTCTCAAACACAATACTACCTATGGATGGGTTAGCTATAAAGGGTAAGACAGATAGGCCTCAAAGAAAACTGAATTCAGTAACAATTACAGAAAAGTGGAGAGCTGAGGAGCTGGGAAAAGGGAATAAGAGGTGACAGAAGGGTTTATATATGGAGATACCAGTCACATGCAAATCCACAGTGCCCTGCAACCTCTACTTGCCTAAACAAGCGCCTTAGGCTGAGTGACCAACCCATAGCTTTCTGTCTTGAAGGCCAGGCAGCATAAGGTACCCCCAGAACACAAAAATTAAGAAGCTTCTACAAGGTCATATTCCACTTATCTTCTGTCTCCCTGTCAGGAGACAGATCCTCATTGCCTTCTGGATTGTGGAAGATGAGGCTGAGTGTTCTTCCCATAGTTCCAAACAAAGCTCTAAAACATAAAGCCCCTTGATGCAACCTAGCTTTGGCTGAGCAGAGTATCCTAAGACAGTCTTCAGACTCTTTGTTTCCGTGTCTTTCTTCCTGGTGTGCTAGACAGGGATTACAGGAAGTTGGTTCCTCTGTGGTAGTCTTCTCTGTCTATATAAGCAAAATGGTTCACCGTTTCTTGTAAGTGAAATCATTCAGGCCTTGACCTTGACTTCTCTTTTGTGCAAGCTGGGTAGTCATAAACTGCACCAAGTCCACAAGATTGACTACTTTTACAAATTAAATGGTAATTTCTGTATCTGAATAGGAAATAAGATTGGTACTTGCAAAAAAATCATGATCCCTATTAATAAAAAAAGAACAGTGAGAAAGAGTTCTTCCTTGCTATAAAATGCCCACTAAAAAAACACAAAAAGAGTGAAAAAGATCATCAATGGAAAGTAAAACCAGTGAAAACAAATGTAAAAAACAGCAGCATCCTGGAAAAAAGCAGATACTATACCTTAACTAAGCGATCCAAGCTAACATCCCGTGTCCCCTGACCTGCAGTATCATCTCTGTGGTGTTCTTGTCAAATGCATAATTATGAACCCAATCAAGAGGAAACATTACACAAATGCAAACTGAGTAATGTTTTACAAAATAACTCATTTCTGCTCTGTAAAAATGCCAAAGTAAAAAAAAACACAAGGAAATGGTTACTAGAAGTTAAATGGATAAAATATCTGTCCATTCAACTACTTACTGAGTACCTGGATGACAGGAATCTCTTGACAGAGAAGACAGTTCCCATCCTTATGGAGTTCTTGGGGGAAGGAGGAAGGGGGGAGGGGGGATATTTACACAAGAAATAAACAAAAAATAAGAAGAAGCAGATGACAATGTCAGAGGGTGCTAAGTCTTGTATAAGAAAGAGATACCAATGCTGGGGCTAAGGCAGGAACCTCCAGTACCAGACAGGGGATGGGATGCCATCTCTGGACAATATTTTTATGGAAATACACAAAAAGGCAATTTAAACAGGAGGCCCAGGAGGCAACCACAAAACACTCTTTAGTAAGATCATGGAAGGCAAAAGCAAAAATATGTACCAACTTCAAGATAGGGTCTGCCGCCCTGGGGGTGCACCGAGACAGTGATTGCAACTGGGTGTGGTAGTGGGAGCCTGTAATCCCAGCACTTGGGAGGCTGTAAACAAGGAGGATCACTAGGAGTCCAAGCTAGGCAGTGAGACCCTGAACACCCTGTCCTAAATTAAAAAAAAAAAAAAAAAAAAACCACACTTGAGGGCCAAATAGCTCTGCAGATTAAAGTGCCTGCAAGCAGGCACAGGGGCCAGAAATTCGATCTCCAGGCCTGCTGTGCCTGTGAGACTGGGCGTGGTGGTGCAAGCCTATAATCCCAGCACTTGGGAGACCGTAAACATGAGAATCACTAGGAGTCTGATCTAGTAGTGAAACCCTGGACACCCTGTGGACCCTTCCCTAAAATTAAAAAAAAAAAAAAAAAAAGGATAAGGTCTGCCTTAGTAAATGAGAAACACTGAGAAGCCACTGGACTACAGTCTCACACAAGAAAGGAGGTCTACACGGTACAGTTTGAAAAACAAAAGCCTATAAGCCATGTAGAGGAGTTTCTGTTTTATTCTTTTTTTTTTTTTTTTTTTGTTACCAGAGATCAGACTTTGGGACTCTGCACTTGCCAGGCAGGTGCTTATGCCACTGAGCCCTTTCCCCAGTCCTCCGTTTTGTTCTAACCACAGCAGGAACTAAACAGGGCCATAAAAATGAACAGATCAAAAGGAATGGATCACAGGAAGCAGTAAGAACCAGGGATACTCACTGCATCCTTTCAGAGATCCCTGTCTGGGACAACAATAGTCTTTTTCCCTTATAGTAAACAGCAGCATTACTACCAAACCAAAAATCAGCAATGGTGGAGTATTTGGTGAGTAACACATAACTAGCTTAAGCAGCAGATTTCTCCAAACAAGCATTACCCAGAAACCTTGTTAAAACATGCAGATTACATTACATTACATCATAGTCAGAAGTACGTTTCCAACACCCACATGTGCATCTCCCAATGCCACCTGCTGTGTTTCCCCCAACAACACAGCATCCACCATGGTGGGGCCTGCAGGTGGTCCACAGAGTTATCCATTACATGGCCATATCCAGAGACCACTCTGCCAGTCACAACTTTTAAAAGTAGACCAACAAGGTCGCATCTTAAGATGTCATGGTGTGAATATGACATAACTCAGTGGCAGACTACCTGCCTATTATGCATAATGTCCTGACTTTCATCCCTACCACCACAAAAATAAAATTTTAAGTTCTAAAAAAAAATGTACAGATGTATTTACCATACACTAATCTACTTTAATCATGGCTACCAGTGGACTGCTGAAACTCCAGAACAAACCCAAAACTAGCTAACGGTACAATCTGTATACTTTCTTTAGTTTTCACAAAATTAATCTGACTTACCTATATAGCAAAAAAGAAACAGACCAACCAGGAAAGGTGCTCATTTTTTATCTTCTTTTATTCCTAGAACCAAGGATGCTGGGGTGGCCATTCTCAACTACGTACAAAGAAAGAAAACTATTTTATAAAGAATTAAAGAAAAGAAAAGTTTGAGACACAGAAAAGGGTAACACTAAGACTAGTAAGAGAACTTAAAATCAATATGCTTATGGGTTAGCTATCTCAGTTCCCAGAGGCTGCCCCCTCCAATTCTTTATGAAACTAGGTCTTCTTGCTTTGATCTACATGGACAAGAACACTTCATACACAAGAACATTTTTGTCTCCACTCCCTACCTGTGAGCTTATCTGTTTTAATGGCCTTCTATAACACAAAAAAACAGAAGCTGAATTAATGCTTTTATCAAAGTCCTTTGATACACTCTACAGTACAGTGTCATCTCCTTGAGTATGGACTCTAATAAGCAGCAGTGAGAGAAATGTTATTTCTGAGCTTAAGAACATAAAAGGATGATATGTACATGTACCAACTGTCCATAATGAACGTACTTATTAGGTAGCCAAACATATACTATTAAAAAAAAAGATGCAAGTTTCCTTCCATCTTGGGCACCTCTCCTGCTGTCTCCTAGATCACCTTACTGGGTAAAACTGTGTTGCCATGTATGGAAGCCAAGGTGGCAGGGGATGGGTGTCTGCAATCAGTAGTCAAGTATTGTAAGCCTGGAAACAAGGAGTCTTCTTGGGCCACATGCAGGTCCAAGAAGACCACAGTTCAACTGCACTCTTTAAAGACACCCTAAGCCAGAGGCTCCAACCCCAGCTGAGCCCAGAATTATAAGCCACAGAAACTGATAAATAATAGGCATTATTTTAGGATATTAAATGTAGCAATTTGTTACACAATTTCATAACTAATGCAATTCTCTAAAAGATATTTTTTATTTAGATTAATGTCACACACACAAAATATGATCAACTAATTTCTTCTTGGGGGTATTTAACCATGCTGTGAAAACTGGTTGAAAAAAGAGGTGTAGTGTATTGCAGTTAAAGGTTGTGATCCCAATGGCAAGAGGCTTGCGCTCAGAACAGAACTGCCAGGAGCTAGTGGTATGTTGCCACAAAACAACTCCTTTTGGCAGCCCTCTTGTCTTCCCTATAAAATGAGGATCTCTCTGGTCCTTGAAATAAGTATTTTGCAATTCCATGCAGGCTACTTTATTATGCTTAACAACAACAAAAAGTAGCCTATTCCTTTTGCAGTTCTGAAGACCTCCATTCTGTATTCCATGTTCCAGAATCCCCAACACATGCAAAATATGCACCAGAAATATACACATTTGAAAGTCTACTTTCTAATGCATTTCTACCATTATAAAATCTCCTCCAAGAAATAGCCTCTTACTGAGCTTAGTTCATTAAATAATATGCTTGGGGACTGAGCCACTAGCAAGCTGTTAAAAAGCAACACCTATGTTCTAATGTACCAAGTCTTCTGAAGCACATTTTTTTCATCTGTGGCATCCTCTCCTGCTGCTTCCCATGCAACTCCTCTTGCCCTGTCATCACTGTCCTATAAATTTTCCCTGACCACATTCCCCTAACTCATAGCACAGATCATGGCTTTATCCATTCTTCAAGTTCAAACAGTTATAATCAGGGTTTACAAGGGAAAAGATTTAATACAGTACACATAATTTATAGGAGTATAATATTCACCCAAAGTGCACATTCAAAAGAGCACAGAAGGTTTTTCCACATACTAGAGACCCAAATAATCTAGCTGATGACAACAATATGCAATGTATTAATTATTATAACTGTCCTACTAACCTGTTTTGAAACCGTCTCATGGCTATTTCTTTCTCATTAACATTAATAGAAAAGATTTTTAAAATCCATCCTAAAAAAAAAAAAGAAAGAAATCTAGCTGAAGACCCCACTACAATGTCCTGTAAGAGTACACTGAAGACTTAAGAGCCCATGCCAATGTCTTATGCAAGTCTGTATTAAGAATCTATACCAGCAAGGCCCAATGGCCAGTGGTGGAAGCTAGAAGGTCTGTGCCAGCAGGATGAAGGATTTTTGCCAACAAGCTGAGGGATCTGCACTAGAGCCAGGAAGTGATGATCAAAATAGGGACCAACACAAAGAGAATGACAGCCATCCTCAGCAACAGGGAGGACTTGAGCTTTTTTGACAATGAAAATAATTGAGTTTATATCAGGAAAGCCAGCATAACAAGCTTCTCCAGGAGAATCAACAGCACATCTTCCACTCAAGTTCTTGTATTATACTGTTGGCAATAATCCTCAGGTGGGACCTCCACACTCAGCACCAGACTGATTCAGTTCAGCTCAATGTTACAAGTTGACCATTAATTAATTCACCTCCACCCTCACACTACTGTAATCCCTTATTTGCCTATCTGTCGTTCTCCTCTAATCCATTAGCCAGACAGTATATTGCCAGTCACTAAATTGTCCCTTCTTTCTGTGTTTTTAATCCAAGTATGTGAGGGCCAGGCCACCCAGGTCCCTGTGTGTTCTGCAACCAATGTGTTGAAAAACACCTCTGTAATGACCAGTCATTCTTTTACAAAAACAAGTTTCCTAACAAATGCTATGTTACGTGCTAAGGGCACACCAGAAGTTGGCCACACTCTCTCAAACTTCAGGCTTCTGGTAAACATCTTCAACTTCAAGGATAATTTCCACTTGTATATCAATCAAGTGGAAATTATCCTTGAAGTTGAAATTTTCCTTACAGTGCAATGATGTAACACTGAGCAGGCCTTTCCTCATGTGAAGGGCTGACATATCTGGTTCAGATATGCTCAGACACAATGTTTAACTGTCAGGAATCATATATATACTACCACATTATTTGGAGCTCCCTTCACCTAGGCAAGCTACAAATCAAGACTTGTCAAAGTAGGCTTCAATTTCAAAAAGGCCACACAGAATTATCCTCAATCCAGCAGCAGTATGCTGAAAGTAAAGAAAATGACACCTGCAATTATTTAACCATGTGAACCCAGCCCTAATTTTTCCTTAGAGTACAATGATGTAACACTGAGCAGGGCTTTCCTCAAGTCCTCTCTTTTTAAAGTTTTCTTTAAAAAGAATTTCCTTGAAGACTAGAATTCTGAATGAAACATCTATTCAATTCACTACCAACCTCTAGAGGTTAGATCACCAGGGTGTAGCAAATGAAGCTTCACAAGGTTTACAAAAATACAAAGCTCCACTGAGAGCTCAAACCAAGCCAAGCTACAGTCAGAAAAATGCAGTGGAATCAGAGCTTTACAGAATCTTCAGTTATTCCATTTCTACATTCCTCATCAGAGAAAAATTCTTTTGAGAAAAGAGGAAAATAAGCTTCATACTAATAAAATAGGAAAAATATTGATTTTAAAAGTAAAATGAAAAATAAAACCGTAGGCTTCACAAGTAACAACTTACCTACTTTTTCTATGACAGACTGTGAAAAAGGTCATTGGTGGGGCTAAGGAAGAAAAATAAGTAAATTATGAATCTGAGAAAAAAAAAACCAGACATTATCTTGGGCATAGTGACACATGCTTGTAACTCTCAAGGTCTGGAAGGCTAAAGATCCCAAGTTCAAGCCCAGCCTGGACAACTTAGCAACCTGGCAAAACCATGTCTCAAAATGAAAAAAGAATTTTTTAAAAAGGCTAAGGAATGTAGCTCAGCATGAAGACCCTGGGGCCTTCAATCTCCAGTATCCTCCCTATAAGGAAACAATGTACACAACTTTCCAGTGCACACAGAATGTTGTCAGAATAGTGAGTAGTGTCTTTTCTGTCAACAATACCTAGGAGCATCCTCTTAGAACATGATTTCTATTGAGTGGAAATGAACAATGCAACCTTTGCAAAACTGGAGAGTAGGGTGGGACAGCAATTTTCATATCAAAGTCAAAACTTACCAGCATCCCAAATGCACAGCCAATGTGCAGCCTACAGTCTCCAAGTCTTCCTGGAAGCCTTGAATATGTTAAAAGTGACAAATACAAAGAAAGCAGCACCATCAGGAAACAAACATGTTTCTCTTTCATTCTGAATTCTACAGCCCACAGCCCACTGATTCCCAAAAACAGAAGAATTGTCCCTTCAGAGGAAATTTCACTCGGAAACCAATATCAAAAAGAATTACTCCACCCAAAATGTCTAGAGAGCTAAGGTTAACAAATTGCTACAGCTTCATCCTACTTCTGGCAGTTGAAGTGACCCTCAATTTCCCATAAGAAGCTAAACTTAGCAAATACATGCTCACATGTGAATATGACTAATCAACACAAATTCATTTACAAAAATTAGTTCCTGGAATAAAATACTAAAAAGTGCCTAGTCTAATCTCTAAAAGACATCAATACTATAATTTATTATCATATTCCCAACCAAATTAAAATTAAAGCCAAACAGATGGCAGTAGAAAAGCTCACAATTTATACCTTGACTCTCAACTTCCCATGTCCATGGTGAAGACAGAGATATACTCAGAAGACACATGAACAGACAAGAGAGCTGTCATCTAGGAACCACATCCCAAGCTCACTCAGCTACATGATGTATTTCCTGATTTTCACTTTGAACAACCACTCTCTTTCCTTCAATCCCTTCCATTCTTTCCCTTCATGCCCGTCATGACATTGTCTTACAAAATATCCTGGACATGAATAAGTTTCACTCTCAAAAAATTCAACTGACACTCCAACAAATGTTCCTTTCAAGTATTAGTTTGGTCAAGGAGAAGAACATGTCACAATACCCAGTCTCCTGGTTTCATGTCAAAGTTCCACAG
>NW_004524720.1:6021855-6041855 GCF_000260255.1 Octodon degus
TTGGTTTTCCCATTGTATGCCTGTGGATCCTCCTTAATTCATCCCATTCCAGAATTGCCCTACAGCTCCTCCTCATTCCTTCTCCACTCCTCCATTCCCATCCCCCTGAGCATACCCACAGCTTCATCACATGAGCTATCAAGCTGTATCCTTGCTTCAGAAAAGAACTTTACAAAAGGCTACTAAGTGTACTTGCAGAGTACACTACGTGTTTAAGACATGTGACCTATCACACACAAATTATTCCACAGAGACAGTTTGTGAAGCGAGACCATGTACTATACCTTAGATTTATCCCTATGTGGCTAATACCCAAGGTCACCCTTTCTAAAAACAGTCACCTCTCAGTATCCAAGGGGGATTTGGTTCCAAATTCTCCTTGGACAGCTAAACAGGAAGATGCTCATGTCCTTTGTATAAAATGGGGTGTAGTATCTGCATACAATCTATGTACATTCTCTTATATGCTTTATGCACTCTAAATTATTACAATGTATTTAATGGTTAATGATGAGAAAAGCAAGTCTGCACATGTTCAGTACAGATGTAATTTTTTCCCAACAATTTTTGCCCTCCAATTGGTTGAATCACTGATGCCAAAATCAACCCTATAGACACATGATAGCCAAATGTAGTGGCTTTGCCATGCTTCCTCCAAACTTCTTATCACAAGATAAGATGGAAGAAATGGAAAGGCAGACACGAGACTCATCTCACTAAAAATTAAGCAAATTATATGCTAAAGTGAATAAGCAACTTCTGACTCTTCCAACTATGTTTCCAGAAGATAGGAGGCAAACTTCAATGCTATATAAACTACTAACACTTTGCATGCAAAAGAGCAACATACACTACACATTTTTAAAAAGCCATCACTCACCCATGACTTTAGCAGAAACAGGGTGTGGAAAAAAATAAGACTATCCATTTAACCTGACCAAAGTAATACTTGCTTGTAAAGTACTAATCCTTGATGAATTTATGAGCCTAAAGGTTTTAAAATGGATTAAAAACAGTATTCCAGACTTCGTTCTCATCCTACACTTTGGCAGGGTACAACAGCTGAGAGTCCTAAAACTTGGACTTCTAAGCAATTACAGGAAGTCTATATCTAGATCTAAAAACCTACTTTAAGAACTAGAAATAAAGTTAAAGATAATTATGATTATACTTACTAATATAGAAGTAATCAGTTAAAATTTTGGAAGTCAATTAAAATCTTGAAATCTTGTAATCATTAACCGAATTCTAAATTCAAAGTGAAATCTTTTCTTGAGACAAAGATCTCTTATCTTACCCATCCTTGCATTAATTCTAGATTGTGTTGAATTGAAAGAAATTTACCAAACAGAAAATACTGACATCTTTTCCCCTCTGTCCACCAACAACAGAAGCATCCCTCCAAAGTAATGGAGTAGTGACTATATATTCACAGTTTTGCAACATAAATCTATAATACGTATAAACTGCTAAACAGTATTTTTTATTCGTCTTTCAGTCAGAAGGTCTATAATCAGGTATCTAAAATGACACTGACTTGCATCTCACCATCCAACTAAGATTGCTGCAAGGCTCACAAAGCAAACTGACACAGATGTTAATTGTAGATCCTAACAATTATCTTTAGTGTATCCCAGCTGTCTTTCTCTCGGTACCAGGAGCTGCCGTCATGTCCACAAATTAGACATGCTGATACATCTCAATGAGCATGGCACTCATATCTATCATACCCAATGAAACACTACTGTCCTACTGAACATCTCAAATAGAGAACAAAGATCACAAAACAGTATCTCAGGAATCAAAATGACATATCCTAGGTAATGTAACCAAGTTGAAATCCATTCATAGTCTTTCCCTCTTCACTCTTCCCTTCTCCTTTCCTCAAGATAATGAGAAATGCTATAGAGAAAGTGTATTCTATTCTCACCCTTCACCTCACTACAAGCCAAAAATACTGAAAGCATGCGGGAGACTTGTATCAGCTGTTCGTGCTATGGACTTGTTTCTCGTGCCTAAATATTGACTAACAAAAGGATTTGAACTATGAAGTATGACAAGCATAGCATCCAATAGCTCTTGTGTCTGAAAGACAAAGAACACTATTACCTTAAAGTAAGTTCAACTGGACAAACCTAGAACTAAACTTCTGATCCCATGTGATTAAAGGAGAACTTCAAAGTTACTCAAATATCTTGTTCCTCATTTTTTTCCTTTCAGTTCTGCCCATTTCTGAATAGAAATGAATTCAAGCTTTGCTCCAGTATCACCTAGCCAGAAATGTAAAAGCATCTGTCTCCTTAAACTAATCCAATCAATCAGCTTTGTAGATGAGGATGAGAAAATTTATCATTCTACAAAATTTTCACTCTTCTCAAAAAGCAGGCAGAGGGCTGGGGGACAACTGAGTGGTAGGGCACTTTCCTAGCATGCACACACCCTGTGGTGATCCTCAACACTGGGAGGTAAGGGGACAATGAATAAAAAGATAAGGCAGTAAAGTAAGAACACTGATCACAAAACATTGCTAGCCAAAAGTATACAGCCTATGACCATGAATCTCTTCAAGCAGGAATGAGCCAAGCACCAAGAGGTTTAGATTCTACACATACACCACTCCCTAATTAGCATCAAAGGGTATTTGAGGCATGGAGCTCTAACAACTGATGGCACACTGAACATTCAACTACCATTAACCAGTTAGGAAACAATTCACTTACAGAATAAGAATAATGTGAAGATTAAAAAAAAAAAAAAGAATAACATGAAGATTAACAACGATAACACGTCAAGAAATTAAGACTATTCTTGGCTCTAAATTAACACAGTAAATCCACTGTCATTGTCCATGACCTTCATGACCTAGGACAGTCACTGCTCCTCTGACTCAGGTTTTTTAATTTGTAAAATGAGGGTGTGAGAGCCAATGATTTCCTGATTCTAAGTTAAAGAAGAAAACAAGACAAGGAGGTGGAGAGACATCATGGAGTTATTAGCAGTGCTGTAACAAATACTTCTCAGGGTAAATCTTTAAAACACATAACCCTACACTGCTAATATGCAGAAATGAAAAAAAAGGGGGGGGTTATAGATTTAAAAAAGTAAAACAACAGAGAGCAATATTTGTATGAACACTTTAAGTATTACCTAGATTTTAAATTGCTCCATTCTTTCCCCACCCTTTTTCCACCAATTCTTCCATTTCTTAGGAAGAGTCTTTTAGGCTTTAGCTTCTCTCACCAGAAAAAACAATCAACTACCTTTTGTTATGTATTTTAAAACATGCTAAACGTCACATTAAATATAATAAAATCAACATGGGTGCATATGATAATTGCATATGTTCACGGATAGCTTTTTGATTATCAATGCATTTAAGCCTCATTTTGATTGTGAAGGGCCTAAGACCACAAGTAAAGTCATTCATTGGAACAGACAAGGGAAAATGATTGAAGACACCACATTACTAAACAGATTTCCATTAGCTAGGACTTCCTTTCAGTGTGGGTTTTGTGTTTTGTTTTCCTTTATCATACTTTAAAACCTTTCTCAAGTTTCATTTTCAGGACTTTACCCTACCTCTCAGCTTAAAATGCAAACAAAACCAAAAAGTTTCATAATCAATCTACTTTCATCACAAGCCCTGTTCATTTTTACTCTCATTCTTGTTCCTCCTTTGCCTAAAAAGTACATGTAATGATATTCTGATCTGGATGTCCTAGAGCACCTTCAAGAACCCAGGGTCAGCTCGGTGTGGTGCACACCTATAATGCAAGCACTGGGAAGGAGTATTGCCTTGGCTACATAAAGAGTTCAAGGCCAGCCTGATCTACAGAGCAAGACCCTATTTCCAAAAAACAGAAAGAACATGTTGGGGGTGAGGGGGAGGAAGACGAAGAAGAGAAGGAATAAATAGCATCATAACAGTGAACAAAAAAAAATATATATATCCTACTCAAACATCCATCCTAATAGATGACAGTAGTGATTATTATGTATGTATAAGGTGATATGGAATGAAAAAACACTCGTGAAAAGGATGCTCATTAGGTTTGTTGGTGGGGTGGCTGAGAGATGTTACAATGATTGGGCGAGCCTCAATGAATAATGAGACTTGATCTAAGACTGAAAAGTGGTGAGGAAGTTATGCAAAAGGCCAGGTGTAGTGGCACATGCCTGTAACTCCAAATACTCAGGTGGCAGGAAGGCCAGTCTGGGCAACTCAGTGAGACCCCACCTCACAATTTTTAAAAACCTGGGTAAAACTCAGCGCTACCTGGATTTTATCCTCAGTACAAAACAAAAAACCACACAAAAAACATTGTAGCCAGAGTGTCTGGCATGTTCAAAGAACAGTGCATGGTCCAGGGAGATAACTCAGTAGAGTAAGTGCTTGCCTGGCAAGCACAGGGTCCTGAGTTCGATGCCCAGTAACACACACACACACACACACACACACGCGCGCGCACGCACACACGCACACACACACCCTCCAAAAAAAAAAAAACCAGTGCAAAAGGAAGTCAATGTGGCAGGGATGAATAAGAGAAGCAGGCATATTCCATAGGGCCTCGAAACACTGGTAAAGAGACAGTTTTTACTTATAGAGCCATTTCAGCTTCAACAGTAATACATGCAATTTTAAATTAGATCTCAGCCTCAAAGGCTGAACATAAGAACAGACTTTAGGGGCAAGGATAGAGGTGGACAGACCAAGGAGGCTGACAGAACCAGTAGCTGCCTAAAACAGAACAACAACAGGACAGATTTTTGAGAAGTGTATTTTGGATGTATTTTAAAGAGAACCAAACTATTTTAGCACACTGGCGGTAGGTTAGGAAGACACTGAGTTGCCAAGGATAGCAAGGAAACTCAAGCACAGTGAGGTAAAGCCCCAAATGACACTTTGCTACAGATGTTCCAATAATTATGATTTGTGGTCTTGTCACATTTTAAACTCTCTTTGGTCTACTATTCCACTTCTCCCATCTAATCACAAAAGCCTAAACTGAACAATTGTTGCTGACAGACGAAATTTTTTCTTTAAAAAACTATGGACATGACTGGTAGGGTTGAGAGTTCTAAATAATGAACAGAAACCAAAGTATTAAAGCAGCAGCCAACAGAGCAATTATTACTGTCACTATTGTTAAGTGGTCTTCTCATTTCCCCAATCTCTGAATGAGTTCATGAGAAATAAAACCTGGGAAGCAAACGAGTCAAACACGAATTTTAAAAACATAAATAATCTAAGAATACATTATACAAAGCACAAGGACATAACAAGTTCCTCAGTAGCTTTCACAGAAGCCTACCCAGACTACCTTAATCACTGAAATTCTACAGGACTCGCTTTACAACTCTGTGTGTAGGGGACAGGACAGATTAAGGAAAACATGGAGACACATGCCCTGTCTCAGTGATTTAAAGAAATGTAACTATTACTGATGTTCCATGAACTCTCAATATTTTTAGTACTAGTACTAGTATTTGCCTGGAATATTTTTCAAGATATAAGAAAGACAATCTTGGGCACATCAGCTTTTGATTATACTGGAATCAAGAATTTTTGAGATGTAATTTTAAGATGTTTATTAATAATCTAACAACCAAATTACATCACTCAGTACCTCAAGATACTGATTCCAAGACACCTACAGACACCACATTCTAGGGATGCTAGAGACCTGCATTTGAAATGGCCTAGTATCTGCATATAATCTATAAACATCTTTGCATACACTTGATGTCATCTCTAGATTACTTGTAGTACCACATGCAAAATAAGTGATATGTAAATAGCTGTTCAGGGGATAATCACATGCTCAGTGCAAATGTAAATATTTTTCTTGGAATATTTTTATTATTACAGTTAGATAAATTTACTTAGAATGATGTCTTTTCTGCTGGATGGTGGATAACTGGGGGCATGACTCAGAAGGATGTATTTTCCTTCTCCTTTCTCCACTTCCAGGCTGTCATAGGTTGAACACCTTTCCCTCCACTTTGTCCTTTCAGTCTGAAATCATAAGCCAAAATAAGCCTCTCCTCCTTTCAGTTGCAGGTATCAGGTATTGGGTCGAATGACAAGAGACTAAAATAGATATACATATGTAGGTTTGTATACACACACACACTAAGTCCGCTTTCTTCTCCCAGCTTCTGATATGAGATGAATTTCCTCCAGAATATCTTTCACGGGAGATATTTCCAAGTAGTATTTTTAACATTTCTGATCTGCAGTTGGATGAATTCATGCATGTGGAACCCAAGGATATAAAGGGCCAATGGTAGGAATTCAGATAAACACAGGAATATCCAAAAATATATACATATATATATATGTATTTACATATACACATATATATGTATTTACATATACACATGAATATATATATATATATATATATCTTAAACCTATTCTCTTCCCCAGCCTCTGATATCACAGGAATTTCTACCAAAATATCACTGAACAGCAGGTAACTCTTCCACCCAGTGATTCTCAAGCCCAACTAACTGCATCTTAGAATTTCTTGGAGAGCTTTAAATAAACACATTAATACTAATGTCCTGCCCCAGATTTCTGATATATAGGAAGCAAAAGCAGTGAACTGCTGCTCAGATGAATCAAAGTAGTGTTTGTTGAATTTGGGAGACACATAATTCGTTTAAATTATAACTCGGAACTTCTAAATTTAAAATACCATCATCCTAAGAACGGGATTCTGGGATGAGATCACACTACAGCCTTAAGAAAGTGTCTTAGTGTACTCTATACCAGTGGTGGTAAACTTATGGCATGCACACTGAAGTGAGCTGTTTTTATCACTGAAAGCTCTAAAAGGTTTGCCATCACTGCTCTATACACTCTCAAAGAATAACCTGAACTAAATTTCCAAATAGGAGTTTTCAGTCTTTTCAACATTCTCACAAAAAAAAAAAAAGCACAAACTTGATGACTGCCAGTGGATTTCTTTTAAATGAAAAAAGACACCGTTCAATTCCATTGTTCACAGGCAAAAATCTTAAGCCCTAGTGTCGAATACCTGGTTACAATTACTTTTCCCATTTCTGTATTAATTCATAGTAATAACACGCAGTTTTGTTCTTACAAATGGGAATCTTTTAAAAAAAATCTTATTTAAAATACAAAGCCTCTACCAAATATTAGTTCACAACATAAAGAAAAAAATGCTCACAATTTTTTACCTGCTACCATTGCAGAAAACTGAGCACCAGTTTTCTATAATAAGCTCATTCCTTCCTTTAAAATATAACATTAAATCTTTATAAAATATCAGGTATTTATTTCAGGTGCTTGGGGCTGTAACAGCTCTGACCAAAATATCCTTCTACTAGATGCTTAGTGATACATAATGTAAAAATACAGCTGTAGTTCAGACATCTAAACAGTAGTCTAAGATAACGAACGCCTAAATAACACTAGAAAAACCATATAGAACCTCAATTTACTAAGTATCTATTATAAACTATAAATTGTGTTAGTCTCTGAATGGTACTCTCATTTAATAAACCTACTGTTCTAAAACGATGAAGGTCCCAATTAGAAAATGCTAATGAAAGTCAAACAGTAAGAAAATTATTTCTTTTAGTAGTTTAATAAAGTTTTCCATACTACAGGGAATGCTCCACGCTTAAGTCAACAAGATTATATCAATTCATTCGTGCAAATAATCTTTTCAGATTAATTCAACTAGATTATAAAAGGATTTGAGGTTAAAAAAGAAAAATCAAGATATAAAAATACATCTCCAACCTCAAATAAAGTTGAAAATTATATAAACTATATTTTAAGCGTGATTCATAAACTACCGTTCTGAGAGTATTAGGCCACAGGGCTTATTGGTAAGACCATACTAATAAGACACTGCAAATCCAATAAGATAAAACACTAGGTGCCGTCTAATGAACCCTTGGCTTCTCTTAAACACAAACTTTAGCCCAAACCAAGTTATCCAGATCAATCATAAATTCATAGAATTGTAATTCAGGTCCATGCAAAAACGACTGGACCCAAAGCTGTCTAAAAACACAATTAAAGAGCGTTATCTGGAGAAGATAATGGTTCCAACCCTGCTACCATCCCCTAAGATAAACACAGATACACACGTGTGCATGTGCGTCTGTGCATGTGTCTATATATGCACGCACACACACATACACGCACATACACCAGTGATACCCTAGGGGCTGGATACGTTCTTAAAGGCAGCGCGGTGGAGGACAGCGTGGCGGGGTCCCCCTGTGAGTGTCAGGGAGCTGACTCGCGCCAGCTCCTTCCTCGCTCCAAAGAGAGGACACGATCGCAAAGCCGACGCTCCGGCTAGCTGCTCGGGCTCCCTGGACTGGCGAAAGGCCTGTGCGCTCGCTCCCTCGGCCCCGAGTCCGCACCCCGGCTCCCAGGCTGCGCGGCCCCGCCGGGCCCCGACCCCCCACGCCCCCACCGCCACGCGCCGGGCTGCCGCCGCTTACCGTCGATGTTCTCCCGGTCGCTGATGTGCTGCAGGTTGCAGCCCGTGTCCTCGCGGCTCAGGTCCGCGTCAGGCCGGTAGGACTCCAGGCGCGAGTGCGCGTTCCTGCGGAGCTTGGGGCTGGCCGACACGCAGCACGAGGTCGTGGTCCCCATCTTCGGCGGCCTGAGGCGCGGGCGGGCGCTGAGGGAGGCCCGGCCGCCGGGTCAGGAGCGGCGGCGGCGGCGCGGCCTCGCCATGGGCGGCAGCCCCGGCTCCCCTCGGCCTCCGGCGCCCGCCCGGGCCCGCCCTATCCCGCCGGGATCGACTTCGGCCGCCGCGCGGAGCTCACCCCGCCGCGGCCATGGCGGGCGGCACGCCCAGGTCGCCTCTGCGGGTTCCCGGTCGGCGTGCGGCTCCGGGGACGGCTTCGGCAAACGCTTCCGACACAGGGCCCGGGATAAGCGGGACGCGCGGAACAGTAGAGCGAAGGGCCGGGCGCGGCTCTGGGCCTAAGGCGCGAGGCAGGTGAGGTGCGGGGGAAGCCGAGCGGCGAGGAGGATACGCGCCCCCGCGGCGGCGCCGCCCCGCCCCTGGCCCCGCCCCAACCGCGCGCCCCTCTGCCCCGGAAGCTCCGCCCTCCCCGCTGCCCCGGAAGCAGATCCGACGGGGGCCGCAGGTCTTTCCTCAGAATGTTGATGGCGCTTCAGAACGAGACAAGTGCTTGGTACCCCTGCGCCGCCGCCGCGGAGACCAGGTCCGGGTGGGGGAACACGAACCCGACGCGGCGCACTGAGGCGGGGTGACACAGTGTTGCTGTCGTTTGCGTGTGTAAAGGAGTTGGGCCCTGATTGGGAAGGACTTTTACGCGTGGAGGTTTGCTGAGGCCCCGACCGTGACCTGGTCCCAAGCCTGGGGTAAGCGTTGGAGGCCCCAGGGATTTCAATGGTGAATTAGGTACTGAGAATTTTCAGTTCTGGGGGGAAAGTGAAGGAGACCCCTGTCTTTGGTGTCCTGTGTCCACACCAAGACTGCCGTAGGGGGCCGGACGACTGTTTTTTCATCCCCTTCCAGCTCACGGCTCCCTGTGCTGGGAGGAGTGTAAAGTGAATGGAACAATTCCTCATCCCTTTCCCAAGTAACAGTGAAATCATGTGAGGAGAGGTCTGTGTGCAAGATCTAAGCGGCCCGGGCTCAAATTTTCCATCCAGCTTCAGCTTCCCAGCCTAAGTAGTGGGTTGACAGGCGTGCACAACTATACCCGGTTTCTCTCATAAGACCTCAAATTAAATGTTATAGTTTAATACGTTATAAATAATTATAAATAAACGTTGTAACATAAATGTTATAATTTGGGGATCATATGGGAAATTGGCCTAGGGGTACACTACCAAGGAGCTACATCTTCATCCCTTATGAGACAAAAACTCACTAAATTGCCTATGAGGCTTTCAATTTTTTATTTTCCTGTCTCAGACTCCAGAGGAGCTGGAATTACAAGTGTGCCACGACTTCTAGCTTGAATTTTGTAAATGCCTTGTGGGTATACTACACACATGGGTTAATAATTGGGTGCTTACTCTTACACGGTACCCCAATTATAAAGCAGAAGTTAGAAGAGACAATATGGAAATCCCTCTCTCTATTTTCAGCCACTTTACCCCATGTTGTAGCCCAGAAAATCTGAACATACACCTTCTCTGGCTTGCAGGTATGCCCCAAATCACAGTTTGCTAAACAGCGTAAAAGTTAATACAGCCCTAATTACTGTCCTGTTGCTAAGTACCCACCCTCCCCAGGATTGCAGTTCTTTAGTCCTCCCTTTTACATTTTCTTCATTAGGTCAGTGACATTAGTTCAATTCAAACTTGAAGCTTTTTAAAATATGGACTAATAAATGTGTAAACAATATACAGGGGCCGGGGAGATAACTCAGTAGAATAAGCACTTGCCTGGCAAGCTTGAGGGCCTGAGTTCAATCCCTGGTTACAACAACTACAACAACAAAAAATCCATAATGGAGAGATAGCATAGGTTTAGAAAAAAAAAAAAAAAAAAAAAACACTAGATACAGAGGATTAAATATTTAGGAAGCCTCTAGCAAGATGGCCTATACATTGCTAATGCTAGATAACTATCAATTCCCTTCTGTTTTAGTGTCTGGATGTTGCCAGACATGGTGGCACACCCTATAATCCGAGCACTCTAGAACCTGAGGCAGGAGGATTGCTCCAAGTTCAAGGCCAGCCTGGGGTACATAGTAGTTCAGGGTCAGCCTGACAAATACGGCAAGACCCTGTTTTAAAAAACCGAAGTGAAAGAGACCGAAAGGTATCTGGCTGTCTCAAAAACAGAAACAAAAAACTAGGTATTGGGCTCAGTGCACGGCTTTTAAAAATTAAAAAAAAAAAAAAAAATATATATATATATATACATACACACACACACACACGCAGAGAGAGAAAAAAAAGCATGTAGAGCACAGCTCTGGATTCTGAGGCAGGTCATTGGGCAGTGTTATCAAACAGTGGCACATGGAGGTGGAGAAAACATGTCTGGGAGTCATCCTTGCTAGTAGATAGTACAGCCACTGGTCTGCAGTGATTGTTCTATCCCCCACCCTCTAGTAACTTCATGCGCTTTTTGACATTTCAGCCATAATCTTAGGAACACACCTCTTTTGACTTTCAAGTGATTTTGGTCACAGGCCTGAAAGAGGAAAGACAAGCACTAGGGTCCCCATAGTAATTTATCTGGGTGCCTACCCTCCCACTTGAACCCACACATACAAGCACACACTTCAGACTCTAGGCAGAAATGCTCTTTGACACTGTCACTTCAAGAAAAATTGCAGAGCACTAACCACCTCTTAGCAGAGGTAATATAATCCAAAATGAAAGGTGTTCTTTGTTGAACTGTCTGCTAGATGCCACACAGGACTTTTTTGAGTTGAGATTTTTGTTACTGTTTGCTTTCACATTTTTGTACATCTAAGCCTATTCTGTTACCCACAGACATTACTGCTGTTAGGTAAATCTGCCCAAGGTCAAAATACTAATAAATAACTAAGAATTTGAATCTGGTTTTGATTACAAAGTCCAAAAGAACCTATTCAGCTGCATTTATTTCTATCTTCTATCCACACCTGAAAACAGATGGGAAAGATCTACATTTATGAGTAAAAGGGACTAGTGTTGCTTCTTTTTCTGTTCTGAAGGAAGCTAGAAGCTTGCTGCTTATGAGCAGATCTAGAATGTGAGTGGAAAGATAAAGGAACAAGAGAAGTCTTGTTATTTCTGTGAGGTTCAGCCCTGTACAGAGTAAAAAAACAACCAACATCACTTCTCAGCTTTTTGGCTAAGAACAAGTGTAGAAGACAGGCAACAAGGTTGAGGTGCAACATTAGGTAGAAATAACAGGCACGTCTAATTACAGCATCTACAACACTCACTTGTGAATCAGTGCAGGTGCAGTCCCTCAACAGGGGATGGATCTAGTGCAGAATGGGGAAGGGTCAGCATTGCTACAAGTCCCTGTCCTCAAAATATGGAAAAAGTTATCCTTTATTTGCACCCACCTGCCTTTTTTTTTTTTGGGTGGGGGGCAGCTTATCCCACCCTGGGGGCAGGCCTGGTGCAGCATGTGGTACTGGGGATTGAACTGAGGTCCCTGTGTGCTTGCCTAGCTTTACCCCCCTGAGCTATCTCACCGTTCCCCCACCCCAACCTGCTTTTTGAGCAGAAAAAAATCTTGGGTAATTATATTCTTTCTCATAATCAATTCCAAACTTTGGTCATTGTAAGGAAGTAAATATATAGAAGTTGGGGGACTAGCAAAGTCACTTTGTGGGGAGTACTACAGTACTGATTTTTAACAAAATTTTCTGAGGAATTACACTTTTAAACTATAGACAATCAACATTAGTATTAGCTTTATAAGATGTACTTATAAAAATAAGTCAGGAAAAAAAAATAAAAAAAATAAAAACATAGGCCGGGGAGATGGCTCAGTAGGATAAGCACTTGACTGGCAAACGCAAGGATCTGAGTTCAATCCCCGTTTCCACCAAAAATAAAAATAAAAAAAAATAAAAATAAGTCAGGGATAATAGACTACCTTAATTGAATCAAGTAGAGAATAATTACATCTAACACATTCATCAACATACACTATGAATCAATCATTTGCACTACCCCTGAGTCCTCCACACCCCTCAGAACACAGGAAACACTGATCCCACAACCCAGGGCCTTTGGTCAAAGAAAGAAGGAAAATGCATGGGGAGGGGCTGCTTCTTAGGGTACAGCTTTCCTTTGCTTATCACCTTGATATCCAGTTTCATGTATCAATTATCAAATGTTTCTAAAGCAAGAAAATATCGAGACCTTCCGTGTTGTACAACTGAGGCACTTCTCTTACCCTCTTACTTTCCCATAAACTCTTTGCTATGTCACTGTATAAGGCCTCCACTTGGTACTTTATGGGAAGCAGGACAGAGTGCAACCAGCTATGGAGGAGGTGTTTACCTTTTTAAAATAAATATTTTATTTGGTACAAGGTCTCACTGTACAGCTTGGACTCATAGTGATCCTCCTGTCTCAGCCTCCCCAGTACTAGGATTACAAACATTTGCCACTACAGTATGCCCAGGGTTCCAGGGCTGGCACAGGGGATTGAGCCCTGGTCCTGTGCCTGCCAGGCAGGCGCTTAGACCACCAAGCTATCTCTCCATCCCAGAGGAGATATTTACTTTAATAGCCACTTAACCTTGACCAGTGTAGACAATTCATTTATTGATAAAACATGCCTTGAAAGTGTACTCAGCCAGATACTTTGGGGACACAAACATGGGTTATTTGTATTTCTCACCCTTGAGAAACTCAGGCCAGTAAGGTAAACAATTACAAGAATGAGGTAGAACATGTCCAGCAGTACTTGCAAACAATTAAGTGGTGCAGTCTAAAAAGAAATACTAGCCTGTTACCTATACATAACTACATTTATCCCCTATAGATACAACTAAGATTCTGCTTTGTGCAACTTATTCTTTTGATGTAATAATATCTCCAGAGATGCTCTGTCAGAATAAAAATTCCCACAAGAAAATACAGAAAGAAAACAACACTAAGTCTTTTGGATCAAGAATGTTGTATTGAAAAGGATTCTGAGGTCATGTTCTAGCTCAGAAGGAAAGAATGCTGCCCTGTGGGAAACTGCCAAGATGGCACTTATTCTACAATTTGTATCCATGACCAAAATCTTTGTTTAGAGAATGCATAATGAAGCAGAAAAATCCATAGTTTTTGAATAGTCAATAAAAAAGTCCCCTTGGAAACTGGGTTGTCTACTTCAACACTGAGCGTTCATCATCTTTCCCCAGACTAAATAGTTCTAAGAAGCCCATTTCTCTCTTCCCAGCCTCTTCTTTCTCCGCTATTCCATGTTCACCAAAAATGAAAATGATAAATGTATGTACTCCTGAGGTCCACAGTGTACTTTTAGTCAAGTCTGGCATCTGGCAAGAAGGATCAAATTTAGACCCAAAGGGAAAGAGGCTTCCATTTGCCCATCCTCTGTGTTCTGTCCTATCTTCCTTAACTCTGAAGCTCTCCATTTTGTGAAGAATAGCATTTGGCCCAGCTCAAAGAAGACAGCTGGCAACCTAAGGCTGGCCAATGAAATGTGAGTGAAAGCCTCCTGAAAAGCCCTCTAAAAAGGCTTTATCTTTTCTACTTCTTGATATGTGAAGGACCAGATGGATGGAATTCTATTATTTACCTTGATGACTTTGAAAGTGGAACCCATAGACTAAGATACCACCTACTGAAAAATAAACTATATTGCATAAACCATTGCTGTGTTGAATTTCCAAGTTCTATGCAGCCAAACCTTATCTTGATTTGGGCAGGATTTCATATTTTTTTACTTAGCTTTATATATGCATATTGATAACTTTCATTGATTGGCCTCCAGATAATGAGGATATTGACCAATAGCTATAAGACAGTCATACTTGGCTCCTCATAATACTATAGGCAGCCAAGGTAGACAGAAATAAATACACAGTCAGAAAGGGATGTGCATCTCAAGGCAGTCAGCAGAAAAAATAGACATCAGAATTACTGCTGGAGGCACATCTGAAGAAGACTAGGCCCCAAGGTAAAGATATAATAACCAGACCTACATGCCTGCCCTAAAGAATAAGTAGTAATTTAGGATTATATCATAATTGATATCACCTGATCCAGTAAGTCCAGGTAGACATCAATTACCCAGGTGGGTGACCAGACCATCTGAACCCAACCCTTTTCAAAAATGCCTTTGTTCTTTCCATGTACCCTTTCTTCTCTATTGGATCAATATTAGCTAAACAACTATATTTGTAACCCTATATGTTGATTATAGTTTGACCCATGTTGTATTTGCCTCATGATTTTGTTCTATAAAACATAGAGAAGTGACCTCAGTGGCAACTCACTTCTGGATCCCTTTCTGTCTCTCAGGTGCTATCTTTCAATAAATCTTTCCCACTCTTAACCTCCACTGTTACTTAAAATTCATTCTTTAATTTTAGAGTACACAAACTTGGCATATCTGATGCCTAGCAGGTTCAGAGTTACATTTTCTCCTATATCAGTTGAAAGAAGGAAGGAGACAGTAGGTACATACTATAGAGCTACGGAAGAACTTGGATGCAGAAGAAAGTTAATTTATCCAAAAGGCATATTAGTACCCATGCAAAAAAAAAAATCTTAGCACCTACACAGTAAGCTTCTAAAACAAATGCTTAACTGATTACTTTTGATACCCATCACAATGCCTGTTATCTAGGAGGAACCAGGGACTGTTACCTGAATAACAAACATAAGACACCTGAACATGCTTTTTTAAACTCCTAGTCTATAGTTTTCTGATATTTTTCTTTCTTTGCTTCATTTTTTTTTCTCAGCAATTAGAGGGGAAGAAAGGAACAGGAAACGGGTGGGTTTGTGAATGCTGACAGTAGAAAGCTACAGTTTTAATTGTAGTTTTCTCATTGTTTGCATTGTTTACTTTTGAGCTTCAGAGATACCAGTTAGCAGGAAATAGTATTTATTACCATTTATGTTTTCTTTAATGAATCAGAAAAATAACCTAGCTGAAATAGATTTGTACTTATCAGAACTTAGTCCTGACTTTTATTAGGAAGAAAGACATTAATAGTATGATTCCTCAAGTTTTCTGCTTCAAAGAAGGAAACCAAGGCTGTACTTTTTAACTTGGAAATACCAAGTCCTGCAGAAGAAACATGTACATGCTGTTCATGTTTCAGTTTTCTAAAATCAGTGAGTCTCAGTGCAAGATCAGTTTGCCCAGATCTAGACATATTTTTTATATCACCACTAAAGAGGGAAGACTACTGCCATCTAGGAGTAGAGGCCAGAGACGCAGCTAACCACCCCAAGGCACAGGGCAGCCCTCAACAAGGGACTGTGCAGCCCCAAATGGCAATAGTGCCACAACTGAGAACCCTGGCCCTAAGCTGTCTAGTTACATAACTCACATGTGTCATCTATACTTTATTGCAGGTATACTTAGAAACAGTAGTACTTTTTTCCAAAGAAAAAACAAAGATTGTGAATTTCAAAATGCTTCTTAAAATTAACTTCATACAGATAGGTGCTTTTTTTTATGATTAGAGGAGCTCTTAGGTTTTGGTTTTGTTTTGGGAGGGGCATTTGAGGTTTTTTGAGAAAGAATCTTACTATGTGGTTCAGGCTGACCTTAAACTCACTATGTAACCCAGTCTGGCCTTGAATTCTCTGGGATCTTCCTGCCTCATCCTCCTAAGTGCTGGGATTATGGGCATGTACCATGCATGTACCACCATGCCCATCTCAGATGAACTTTTTAAGCAATCATTCTGGCTCCAGTTTTTTTTTTTTTTTTACATCACTCTAGAAATACATGTTAGCATGGAAATCTGCATAGTTGGAGATATGCAAGACTATAACATATTTCCCTCGCCAAACTAAAAGAGAATAAATCTTTTATGATCTTGAAAGGCAAGGAACCTTTCAGATCACTGTTGTGATGACATACAACCATAGAAAACACCATGGACTTAACCATAGGGCAGAGGCAGCAATACTTCATATTAGCTCTTTTAAAAAATCTTTTCATATTAGCTTTCAGTCAGTATTTTAATGTTTTCCCCTTTTAATGGGATAGGAGAGATTTATACTTCTAAAATAATGAGATCATAGCTATGTAAAAAAAACCTTTAAATCCTACATTTTTTCTATACTACCATAAATGTTTTCCTATACTAGTTAAGGATTTTTAAAACTTGTAATGACTACAAATTAAATCTTTTAGTCATAACTAATTTAAGCATTTTCAAATTAATGGATTTTCATTCATTTTCAGTATAAGAAAAAACATTAATAAGCACTTATATGTGCTGATCTTTACATTTACTTATTTTCATAAAAGGAATCATAAGAATTGAAATTTCTAAGTTATTTTGATCAGAAAGAAATAATTTTAAATCTCTTGATAAATGGTAACATGTTTTAGAATATTTATACCATCTACAACATATATGTGTTCTTTACTGATTCTCTATCTTAGAAAACTTTTGGCCATACCATGAGCTGTAACTGGATGAATTTCCATTGTTCCTGACAACGTTCTGACTTCACTGTATCACAGTCTCCATCAGCATGTCTGTCTTTTTTACCTGTATTTCTCCAAGTAAATTCTGAAGGTAAATGACAAAAGCTATATTCTATAGCAGAACTTGCCCCAGTACTAAGATGGTAACACCTAAAAGGCATAAAGACACTTTTCCACATCAATCTCCAGAAGTAGTAACTGTCACAATCTCAGTTTCCCAGTGGTGGACTGTGTAAACTCTTTCATACTTAACATGGGAAAGCAGCATACAAGTGGGGGCCTATATTAATTTAAACCTAACCCTGAGAAATATGTATCATGTTATCATCGTCCCCAGTCCCAAATTGCTGTTAATACTCCTGTGTGATTTTTTTGTGTTTGTTTTTGGGGTGTGTGTGTGTGTTTTGTGTTTTTGAGACAGGATCTCCCTATGTGATTCAGGCTGGCCTTGAACTCACTATGTAGCTCAAACTGGCCTTGAGCTGACAGCAATCCTCCTGCCTCAACCTCCTGAGGATGGGGATTACAGGCATGTTCCACAACATTCCTGTGTTTTATAGGGGGAAAAAATGGAAAGAAATAGTTATTTTAATCCAGCATAGCCAACATAGCTAAAAGTGTACCTTGATTTAGTATAATTGTTTTATGTGTTTTATAAGGATTTTTTGGCCTGTTATTCTCACTGTTAATCTGTGTTTATGATAATTAGCTTGGTAAAGACTTATAAAATAAATCTGATACTGGCCAAAAAAGAAAAAAGAATTTTAAAATAAGTGTGGAGAGGAAGGGGAGAAAAAAGAATTAAGATGTATTATGTGTATGTACCAATACTCCCAATGAATGTAATCATAATATACTGCAAACATGCACTAGTAAGATTTTTTTTAAAATAGTCTTGTGTTTTGTTAGTGCAATGAGTTTACCTCCTGGGCAGATGAGATAGCTCAGTGGTCTAAAGCGACTGCTTAGGCAAGCTTCGGCAGGAGTAGGGGAACATGGTTGGATCCCCAGTACCACATGCTAAGCCAGCCCTTCCCTCAGGGCAAGTGGAGCCAGCCAAACAAAAAAGTTTAGCTCCAATATACCTGCACTATTTTCAGTGGTACAGTACTGTGATAATCCTTGCTGAAGAACCTGAGAATTGTTACAGATTTCAGAAACTTCTTCCTTCTTTTTCATCACCTAGGGACTTTATCTTAGCAAAGTATATGAGGCTAAATTCTAATGACTATTGAATGGTCACTGTGTGATACATGCCAAGAAAAACAATGAAGGTTTCAAAGAGAAGTGACAGTTCTGCCATCAGTGCAGCTCCACTTTCAGATTTTTAACATCAGTTCTAAAGATTTTAGATCTTCTTTGGAAAAAGACTAGTGCCATGACATCGGAATAGCTCTTCCTTCTGTGGTACTGAGCAGGAAAGAGGCTGGCACCCTTAGTCCTGTAGTTGGAGGATACACAACCTTCCTTTGTCTGGTGATCACAACTCCAGGCCTAATATGATGCCAAAAATTCTTAGTTGACCATCTTTTGGGGGGACTTAAAGCCTTAAAATCTCATCTCATCATTGATAAGTGAAACTTGGAATAAATATGTCACTGTTCCCCAATAGCACAGTAGCAACTAGTTACCTTGTCAATGAGCTGGGTCAACTCCCAACACACTAAAGCAATGGAAGGACACAGGACGGTATCTGTACACCTGACACCCTTACTCCATAAGCTCTGGAGCTAGAGAGAAAGGGGAATAAGAATACAGGACCTGTACTGAAAGGGTGGTTCAGGCCAAGAGCCACAGTGAAAAGTCTAGAGCACTCAGAGGAAAACAGGACACCAAGTACCTAGATAACTAGATAAAAACAATAAAATCTATGTAAGATACAATTCAAACACTCATCCCCACTGCCCTAACCTCTTGCCAAAATATATAGTTCATAGCTTTGCCTGGGAAGTTTTTGTTATAGTGAGAGTACCAGCAAACACTGTTATTTGTCTTCTAAACCCAAAAGTAATAGAAATTGAATAGAAAAGAGAAAGTCCTCAGGAGGTAAAAATATTTCCATCTTTCTAACAGTTGTCTCCACTTAGAAATGGTATTGCTGGTTTTTTTAAAACTTGAATATTATAGATGTTAGTAGGAAAATATGCTAAATATTGTCACAATTTTCAACAATGAAAACTGAATGCAAATACCAACAAATGATAACTAATCACATAAATTCTGCTCCATGAAATAGAATTTGCCATAAAAATAAGAACATGCATCTACATTTGTTATTTTTAAAAAAGCATGAAATATTGTTGAGAATCAAGGCAGATTCCAAAGTGGAATGAATCATTTGATCTGTTTATGAACAACTACATTTATATGAATATACATGCAAAGAGATGTTTTTAGGAATATTTTACAAATAGGCTGTTAGCCGTGGTTATCTACAAAATACATAATTTACTTGATTTTATTTTCCTCTATATTTTTTCTAATTTAAATCCTTAACTTTTACAAAAGCAGAAATGCATTTATTCCTTCCCAAAAAGAATAGCCTAGCTAAATCATTTTACTTCAAATGCTTTTCCTGGTAATCTAGATGATTGTAGTTTCAAAAAAAAGGGATACATTGTAAAGTAAAATCCATGCCTGTGATAGAATTGAAGCCACAGTGTGCTTCATCCATCTCTAAGAAGAGAAGACAAGTAGAAACAATGGTTCCAGTGAGAAAAATAGGAACTGAAATTCTGTATAAAATCCTAAATAAATATGTAAAATGTCTTACCTTTGAGCGTAGAATCTAGTTTCTATTTTACTTATTTTGAAAGCATATTAGCTATCTTACCATTTGGGCTAAGGAGCCTTTAGTCACATTACTTAAGA
>NW_004524720.1:6049676-6070129 GCF_000260255.1 Octodon degus
AAGTCCGCATCTTGTACAGCAATTAACCACTAAGAAGAATATATGCAGTGTATTATTTGTTGAAATTGTCCTTCCGATCTGATTTGAAACTGTCTCATTGCTGTCTGTTTGTCAATAAAACTTTGAAAAAAAAAAAAAAACCTATGAGCTGTCTTAATTGACCCTGTCCACCTACAGAAATGCACCTACACTAAAAATGATAAATTTTATTCAGTGTGGAGCCACATATTTTGTAATCTGAAAATTTTTTTTACCAATATTTCAGTAATTGAATTCACGTTTATAAGAATTCTTTACTAATACATTTTCATATTCAATTGTGATTATAATAACTTGTCTTAGTACTTTGTGCTTTTATTCCTAATTATTGTAGCTGTTGTATAAAAAAAAAAATGATAGTTTCACTACCATCCAAGAAAGCCTCAGAAACATTTTGGAATGGTATTCACATCCTAACTTAATTTAGTGAATATAAGTAGTTTAAAATAATTCCAGCTCAAAAATGTTTTTTAAAAAATTTTTCCATAGTTTGGTGTTGATTTCAG
Source organism: Octodon degus (assembly GCF_000260255.1). Classification (NCBI taxonomy): domain Eukaryota; kingdom Metazoa; phylum Chordata; class Mammalia; order Rodentia; family Octodontidae; genus Octodon; species Octodon degus. The sequence goes on from NW_004524720.1 coordinate 6,050,222, forward strand.
ATTTGAAATGTTACCTTTACTGTCTTGGGTTAGAAATGGGATCTCCCTGGAAGGGGAGTGATCGATCACTGGAACTGTGACCTGAAGGGAAAATTCTTATCTCTGAATTTTCCTCTCTCTCTTTGCTTCCTAAATGCTATGGGTAAACATGTCTCCTGTGTCATTCCCTATCATGCTATTTCTCTCTTCAGCCATGAATTAAATCCCTGAAAATTGTGAGTCAAAATAAAAGTTTCTTCTTCAAGTTGCTAGTGTTATTGTGTCTCAATGATGGGAAAGCTGACTAAAAAAGTTTGGTACCAGGAGTGAGATTGTTGCTAATTGTATTTGACCATGTATTTACAACCTTTGGAACTGATGTGTGGGAGTTTGGAAAGGTTTGAAGATACTGGCTAGTGAAATCCTAGAATACAATAGGTACAACTTGTTAGGATATTCAGATTTGAATTCAGAAAATCAGAATACGGATAGTAGTGCAGACAGTAAAGGCCAGCCTCAAGAGATTTCAGATCGGAGTGAGGACTACATTGGAAAATGGACTAGCGGTCATGCATATTACATTATGGTAAAGAACTGGTCTCTATTTTGCCCATATCCTAAGGCATCATGTGAGGCTAAATTTATAATCTGGCAGAGAGATTGCAAAGCAGACTAATATTCAGACTGTGACATGAGTGCTGCTGGCTGCTTTTGAACAGATCTACAGAGATAATCAAGAGAAAATTTTGCAGCTTGGCAAGAAGGAAAATGTATATAAAAGTTGGGGCCAAAAAAGCAAAGAAAGTACAGATGCTAAAAGAGATTAACATTAAAAAGCACTATTGCTGGGAAGGTGGTACCAGCAAAAAATGTCAGTCTGTGGTCTGCCCTTCCTCCATTTTCTCTGATAAGATGGTGCCAGTGAGCAGAGTGAACAGTGTTCACTCTGGCACCATTAGCAATGGTGCCAGTAACTATAGAGTTTCAGTTGCTCTGTCTTCCACTATTCCCAGGACAGCAGTGTTAGTGAGAAGCTTGCTCTGCATTTCCTCTCTTGCCCCAGGGCAGCAGCACTAGATGATGGAAGGTAGGTTCATAATCTGTGGCTTTTCCCATTGTCCCCAGGACAGCTTGCTGGTGAGAGAAATACAGCTGTGCTGGTGAGAATAGTACACTGGTGCTGGCAGGAGAAGCAATGGTGGTGCTGGCTAGAGGAGACATCCTGAGGAACAGACAACTCCTAAGGAAGCCTTGACATCAATGATAAGATTAACATTAGAAATCTAAAAGCATAATCATAGAAAATAAAATAGGAAATGACAAGATGAAAAAGCAAAATGCAGTCCAGATAACCCACCTCCACCCAGGACAAGTCTAGAATGCAAAGATACAGAGGAACTCTGAAGCCAACAAATATAGCTCTCTGAAATGATAGCAGCATAAACTAAGAAAAAATGAATGGAAGAGACCATAGAAAAAAATAATCTCTAAGGTTCAAAAGTAATGACTATCAAAATAACATTAAACCAGACACAGACAAATAAAGGAGCTCAAGAAAATGATGGAAAGCATGAATACCAAATGTAGACAAGAAATAGAATCAGCATGCCCAGCCTGATAGCTCATCAGACTAAAGCACCTGCTTAGGCAGAGCACAGTGGCTAGGGTTCAAACCCGTGTGCCGTGCCGGCCCTGCCCCTGGGGTGCACTGAGATGGTGATTGAGACTGGGGTTGGTGATGTGCACCTGTAATCACAGTACTTGAGAGGCTGAAAACAGGAGGATCACTACAAGTCTGATCTATATAATGAGACCCTATAGACCCTGTATACCCTGTACTAAACGCATTAAGAAAAAAGGAAATAAAATCAGTGAAACTGATCCCAACACAAATTCAGAAGATTGGAAACTCCACTGAAAGTATATGTAGCAGACTGAATGAGGGTGAGAATAGACTATCAGATCTAGAAGACAGGAATGCCACCAGATATCAGGAAAAGCAAGATGTCCAAAAATTTGAGACTGGAAGAATCAACAGGTACAGCATGAAGCAAAGAAGAACAAAATATATGGTTAATTGGAACAAGTGAGAAAGCTGGAAACGGCAAAAGCTAGAGTTTTCACTTCACAGAAATAATGGCAGACTACGAGTTCAGTCTACATAGTGAGACCCTGTAGACCCTGTACTAAATACATTTTAAAAAATGGCAAACATGGTTAAGAATTTGACATACAAATAAAGCATACAGAACTCCAAATAGCCAAGATCACAATAAATCTACACCAAGGCATATTCTAATCAAGATTCCAGTGACTCAGCACAAGAACAAAATACTAAAAGCAGCTAGAGAAAAGAAACATCACACATAAAGAAAAGCACATAGCTTCACAGTAGATTTCTCAGCACAAACCCTCAAATCAAAGACAACTTAGAGTGAGATATTTCAAGCCCTAAAAGAAAACAATCTTCAACCCACATTAATATACCCCACAAAACTATCCTTTAGAATTAATGGAGAAATAAGATACTTTCATGAAAACTGAAGAAATTTACGATCAAACGGGCTCTACAGAATGTGATGAAGGACATATTAGAGACAATGAAGACCACCACTACATGAACACCAATAGAAAGAAGCCACAAGGCATGGCAACAAACAGGAGAAAGGGAAGAAACGATGGATAAACAACATGACAAAGCAATACATATTGGTTCTAACCATCAAGAGAAAATGGTCTTAATGTACTAATCAAAAGAATAGACTGATGAAATGGATGAATAAGATCTAGCAATATGCTGCATTCAAGAAACTCATATAACCCAAAAGGAAATTCATAGACTAAATAAAGAACTAAAAACAATTGTCCGTGCCACAGGAATACAGAAAAAAGCAGGGGTAGCTATTCTATTTGCAGATGGTATAATCTTTAAGCCAAAACAGATCAAAAGAGACAAAAAAAAAAAAAAAAAAAGTCACTACATACTTAAGGGAAAACTCCAAGAGAGAGGTAGCAATTATAAATATTTATGCACTAAACACGTTTACCCACCTACATAAAATAAATATTACAGACATGAAAAACCAAATAAGCTTTAACACAGTTGTAGTGGGGCAACTTAATACCCCACTCTCACAAATAGATCAACCAGACCAAAAAGAAAAAAGAAAAAATCGACAAATATTAGAATTAAAACAAGCCTATTAAAAAAATGGACTTGGTAGATGTCTACAGAGTGTTCCTATTCTTCTCAGCTGATTATGGAATATTCTCAAATATATATTAGCTGACAAAATATGTTTAAGTAATTGTAGAGGAATTGAAAGCATGCTGTGTGTACTATCTAACCACATAGCACAATGAAACTGGGGCCCAGCATCTGTGGGCCCCACGTGGGTTCTGGACTGCGGGCTTGAGAGCTGTCATTCTTGGCTGGGAGCTTGTGGGGTCTGGGGCACAGAGGTACTCTGTGGCCTCTAGGGCGGCACCATGCCTAAGGCACCAAAGGGAAAAAGCCCTGGATGAGAAAAAAAAAATCATCCATCCATATAGTAGAAAAGCAGGTCAAATTACAAGAGAGTTCCACAAACAAGAAAAGAAGGAAAATTTGAAGAATGAAAAGGCCTTATGTCTCAACCTTATTGGTGAAAAACTGCAATGATTTCAAATCAGCAGGGGCCGGGGAGATGACTCAGTAGAATAAGTGCTTGCCTGGCAAGCGCAAGGGTCTGAGTTCAAATCTCTGGTTCTGGAAAAAAAAAAAAAAAAAAAAAAAAAGCTGAATCCCCCAAAACTGAGATATTCAAAGAAGGATGTTTGCAAATTAATTGAAAGGTATTTAAATTGGTTCAGCAGTGAGCTGGAACAGATCGAGTTACACAGCATCAAGGACAGGCAGGGAAGGCAACACCATTCCCCAGAGACCATCAGCAAGCAGATGATGGAGATAGAGCATGAATGGCAGCAGTACTCCGGCTACAGCTTTGAGATTCCTGACATTTTACATGCAAGTAGTCTGAAAACTTTTAGTCCATGGAGAGAAAATATTCTCTCAGGCTTTCACAGAGAGCACATTGGCCAAGCAATGGCTGTGACTCATCCACATGCCTGACACTGACAAAGGATATACAATTTGAGGTACAGGATCTCAGGATAAATCTTGAGGGGATTTCACTGACCTTATCAGATCCAAAAGCTACAACTCTTGTTGCATAGGTCCTGCTTTATCTCGGTCTTAACCATCCAGCAGAAAAGTATAAAAACGAAGTATAAGAAGTAAAGCCATGCTGTTATGTTGAGCTGTAGGGGACTCAGGTCAACAATTTCTGAAACTGCCAGTCAAGCGGAAGACCCAATACTATTATGGACTACTGGACTCTTTTAGAATATTTTGCTGAGTTAACACACCTATAATGTTCAAATGACAGAACTAAACAAAAAAGGGGATACAGATGAATGTCCATTTTGTATCTGTGTATTCAAAATGGTTAGCATAGATATATAGTTACATTCTCTTAATGAATAGAGGGATTTGTTTTAATAGTGTTTGTAAATAGGATATCATGTCTGCATCTTCTACAGCAAATAACCACTAGGAAGAGGGTATGCAATGTGTTAATTATTAAAACTATCCTACCAATTTGATTTGAAACTGTCTCATTGCTATTTGTCTCTCAATAAAATTATGGAAAAACAAAAAAATCAAAACAAATAAATAAATAAACTTTTAGTTCAACTCCTGCCAACATCATATTCTTCGTTTTGTCTGGAGAATGGGATTTGGATCTGACGAAATTGTCAAACATTAAAATGAGAAAACTTTGTACTAATGATGCAGTAGCTAAGAAGCACAAGAAGGAAACTCAAAATTTAACTATAGATAAAGATTTAGGGCCATTGGAACTGAAAGGGGAATCAGGTGCCTCCAATGAAGCAATGACTCCTGTGGCCTACTTGGCCTTACTTGCTTTGAAAATCAGTAATGAGAGAGCTTTAAGTCACATTCATTGCCTGTGAAAAATAACTGTCTAGAATTTGCTGTTTAACTTATTCTCTCTCATAATGTGAATTACATTTGCAGTTTCAAAAATAGTATTATATTTTTTATTTATTTAAATGTGAAAGTTGCTTTTCATTTATATTAAGTTGTTAAAATGGAAGATGTATTTTGTTTTTCATTACTATAACAAATACTAGTGGCTTGGTAACTTATAAAGATGTGGACTTAGCTCATGGTTTTGGAGGCTGGAAGTCTAGGCAGCCCCTGCTAGCCCTGGCAAGGCCATCTCTTGTTTCTGTGCTCCAGTGCCTGGTATCATAGTGGTGGGATGCACCAGAGAGGGAGATCTCATGGTGAGACAGGAAGCCAGAGAATGGAAGGGACCATTGATTATATTTCTTCAGGGTTCAAGAGAACTTAATGATTTCACATTAGCTTCATTTGATTGTTATATTATTTTCTGCTTTCTCATTGTGAAAAGTGATACATTTTATTCAGATCTAAAAGTTAGAGAGCCAGTGATTATAATTGCGACCTTTTCTTCTAACAGATATATTAGTTAAATTAATGTATCATACAGTACATCAAATGTCATGATAAACATGAATGTTCCAGAATTTTGTTCTTTAAAATACTTACCAGATGCTAATGTGTGTTAGTCTATCTTTTAAAGGGTGTAAGTATATTTAAGTATTTTCAAGAAAAGGGAAAAAGTATGCTGTATGAGATTAGGTATCAACTAAATTGTTAACAATTTGTATTAAGTGTTATAACTTTTATACTTCTAAAAAATTAAAAATAAAATATTTCTATAATTTAAAAAAATAATGAAATTAGAATCAATGGCAAAGGAAAGCTTACAATATACAACAAAAGCACAAAAACTACATTAACACATGGAAATTAAGCAACACCCTTCTGAACAACCAATGGGTCACAGAGGAAATTAAAGATGAAATTAAACAGTGTATACAATTTAGCGATAATACAGGACAACTTAGAAGATGCAATGAAAGCAATCTTATGAGGGAAATTTATAGTGATTAACTCACAAATCAGGAAAACAGAAGGAGCTCACCAAAACAGCCTAATGTTAAACCTCAAACTTCTAGAAAAATAAGAACAAGTCAAATCCAAAACTTACACAAGGGAGGAAATTATTAAGATAAGAGCAGAAATTAACGCAATAAGGGGCTAAGAAAATAATACAAAAAATCAGTGAATTGCAAAATGGGTTCTTTGGAAGAATTAATCAAATTGATAAAACATTAGCTAACCTTGTCAAGAAGAGGAAAAAAATACAAATTCAAGCAATCAGGAATGAAAAGGGGGGGGGATAATTACACCAGAAATCCATGAGATCAATACCTACTATGAGACCCTAAATTTCGTATAAGATGGAAAACACAGCAGAAGTGGACAGATTCCTAGACACTATTGAATTACCAAAACGAAATCAAGAAGGTATAAACATTTTAAATAAACCAGAATCAGCAAATGAAATTAAGAATTTACCAGCAAAAGAAAACATAGGCCCTGATGAATTGCTGAACTCTACAAGAAATTTATGGAAGAACTAATGCCCCCAGTGAAAAAACTCTTTGAAGAAATTGAAAAGGAAGCAATATTTCCAAAATCATTCTTAAAGCAAATATTACCCTAAGAAGAACCCAACCAAGAAAGAAAACTACAGAGCAATCCCCCTAATGAATATTCACGCAAACATATTTAATAAGATACTGGCAAACAGAACGCAGCAAATCATTAAGAAGATTATATAGGGCTGGTGAGATAGCAGACTAAGCGGCTGTTTAGTCAAGCATAGGGACCTGGTTGGATTCCCAGCACCACATCTCATTTGGGCCCTGCCCCTGGGTGTACTAAGCCTGCCACAGAGACTAGGTGTGGTGGTGCATGCCTAGTACTAGGGAGTCTGCAAACAGGAGAATCACTATAAGTCTAAGCTGCATAGTGAGACCCTGTACCAAATATATTATTAAAAAAAACCTTTATATATCATGACCAGATAGGATTCATACCAGGGATACAAGGATGGTTCAACATATGCAAATCAATAAATGTAGTACACAATATTAACAGAATCAAAGACAAACATCAAATGATCATCTCAATAGATGCAGAGGGCCAGTGAGATAGCTCAGTGGACTAAGGTCCTGCTTAGGCAAGTGCACAGGCCAGAGTTCAATCCTCAGTACCACAAGCTGTGCTGGTCCTATGCCATGCCATGCCAGCCACTGAAACTGGGCATGGTAGCACATGCCTGTAATCCTCACACTGGGGAGGCTGAAAGCAGGAAGATCACCAGGAGTCCAAGCTTCATAGTGAGACCCTGAAACAACCAAATACTCTTAAAAAAAAAAAAAAAAAAAGTCAAGTTTGTGGTGTCCTTTTCCCAGCAGAAGGGTGTGCATTGTTGTATGGGTTGGACTGGGAGAGGCTTGCAGGTAGGCCACTCAGCAGTAAAAACAGGGCTGGGGCTAGAGGATAGAACCAGAAGGAATTCTGGGAAGTGACAATTGTTTGAACAGAAACTGAAACAGAATTGATAAGAATTCCTAGCTAAGGAGACTAGCTCTACCTCTGACTCAGAAAAATGAAAATAATCCTTCACAAAAATTTTGCTATAATGTAAAGAAATTTGTGCAAATGGTATGCTCTGAGGAACAAGATGAGATTGGAAAGACAACATGAACTATGTCTTTGGCATTTCCTAGTTTTTACAGCACGTTCATGCATAGTAGTTCATATAAACACTCTGCAACCTTTTTTAGAAGGCATGGGAGGTGTCATTTTCCCCAGACTGTGACATGGGGAGCATGAAGATGTGAGCCCAAGGCACACTGCCACTTCATCCTCTGTTTTTCTTTTCTGTTTCAGTTATATGTGGGCAACTCCAGACAAAAATATTAAATGTAACATTTCAGAAATAATCCATAAGTTTTAAATCATTGCCACTCAGAGTACACGATGAACTCACACTGCTCTGCTCCAATCCCCTGCAACAAGGATCATCCCTCTGTTCATCTCACCCGTGCTGTATATGCCACACACCCCTCATCACTTAGTAGCCAGCTTAGTTGCCAGATCAGCTTGTAATATCAAAGTGCTCATGTTCAAATAACCCTTTTTTACTTAGTAAGAGGCCCAAAGTGCAAGAGTAATGATACTGACTGTGTGACTCTGCCAAAGAGAAGTCATTGTTAAGTGCTCTGAGTGCCTGGTTGTTGGATTTAAACCATTAAGTACACTCTTTAAGTATTAACTCACATCATCACAAAAAGAAGGAAGGAGAGTACAGTACAATAAAATATTTTGAGGGAGAGATTGCATTTACATGACTTTTATAATATATAATTGTTCCATTCTATGAGACGTTATTAATATCTTACTCTGTCCAACTTACAGATTGAACTTTATCATGTGTGTGTACAGGGTAAAACCTAGAACTTATCTGTGGTTTCAGGCATTCACTGGAGTCTTGGAACACATCTGTTGATTAGGGGATCTACTACACATGAGTTGGCAGTAAAGAGAAGACCAAAGCTCCTGATTCATTTGAAGACAACTTTAGTCTTCTACGATGACTAGAAAGAAAGGTGCTGAGAAATCACATGAAAAAACCTATGTGCTATAGTAAGGAGATGGAGATTTCACATTGGTATTATGATAAGCATGCCTTCCGTTTCTCCTTTTCTCCATTTCCTCAATCTTGTACTTTCTTAAATTATGTTCTCCATAATTGATGGGGAGGGAAGGAGCATACAAAACTCAGGATAAGTTGATTTCCTTGCAGATAAAATAAAATCTTTTATGGATGTTCATTTTGTAACAATGAAGGGAGAGAGGAAGAGTGTGGGGGGTCTTTATGGTCTGGTCTAGACTTGGGTGGGCAGCAGTCTGTGTTGTGACCTGAATGGGGTACTGGTAGTTGTCAGTACTTAGTCCTGGTGCCCTAAGTGGGGTGGACTCTTGCTTTCAGAAGCTGAAGTGGACTGGAAAATCAGAAAGGAGCTGCTGGAAACCCAGGTGGAGGCCAACAGAACTAACACTCCATCTAGGGGACCCCTCTTCCACTGGGACCATTCTGTGAGACTAAAGCAGTGTACAAGGAAGCAGGATGCTCGCTGCTGTCTTTTATTCTATGTCAGATGACAAATTCAATACAGTATATAAAATGTGAATTCAGGGGCTGGTGAGATGGCTCAGTGGTCTAAAGCACCTACTTAGAACAAGCTTCGCAAAGCACAGGGACCACGGTTCAATCCCCCAGCACCACATGCCAGCCAGCCCCGCCCCCTGGTGGGCTGAGCTGGCCACACACACACACACACACACACACACACACACACAAATAAATAAAATTTAAAAAAAAATGTGAATTCAGGGAGAGGCAGGGGTAACCAGTGATGGGGTTCAGACCCAAAGCCTCACACAGAGTGGGAAAGGCCTCTACCTCTGAGCTACACTCTCAGCTCTAAATGTGAACCTAAAGTATGAAGTCACATAGCATGTTTTGCAGCATTAGAAATTAAGTTTGGAAAAGGGGATTTCTTGTGCTTGAATCAGCTCTCTGCACCATAGAAATGAACCTCAGTGAAATGAAATAAAGCATATCTGTGACTTGTTATTAGAGGTCAGACTGGCATGATGGTTCCAATAAACTGTATATCAAGAGCTAAATCACAGTCAGGGAATATTTTCCTCACTGTCCTGAGAATAAAGCAAGGACATACCATGCAGGCGTTTTCTCCTGTTAGAAATTATTTAGAAGTATTCATACATCCTAATTATCAATCCTCAGTTAGGTGGATATTAGAACTATTCTTTATTTCTTATGAGGCCAAAAATAAATAAATGAGGAGGATTAGGGAAATGAAGCCATGGCAACAAAGCATAGGCAGCCAAACCTTGCCTAATCTTTGTCTTGTTTAACTGGGAAAACAGCAGCTCTGACACAATTGTAGAACACGCCACAGATGCTGTTGCACCGTCACTGGGTTACAGTTAACTCACAATTAGTGGATGCCATGGGAGCAAACAACAGATGTGCAGATTTTTCCAAAACCAAATTTGCATCTCATACATATTTCATGTTGCTCTTCCCTCAAGCCTATCAGAATGATGATTTGAAAGACTACGCTCTACACTTTAAGGAACATTACTTCAATTTCTAAGAGTAATGACACAGAGTTTTACACTCCTTCAATGGAGAGTATAACATGAACTAAGAAAACATTTTCATCTACAAAAAAATCAAAAGTTTTATAAACACAAAATGCCAATATTCATTAAAAAATGCATGTTTACCATGCACGCCTGTAATTCCAGCACTCAGGAGTTGGGGACAGGAAGATTGCCATTAGTTTGAGGCTGGCCTGGGCTACATAGTAAGTTCAAGGCCAGACTGAAGTCATAGCAAGACTGTCTGAACCAAAAAAATGCATGTTTACTTTTAATATTTCCAGTTACATAAGGAATAAATGTATTCAGGCAGCTGTCCATAACCTTTTCCTGACAACCCTGACTTCAGTTTTCCCCAAGCATTGTCAGGTTTCATATTTTTCTAGAGCACACAAATGAGAATACCTCATAAATTGTTTCTTTAGATTTCAAAATGATACATGGAATTTTATTTTATAATTTATTTAGACAGGGTCTTGCTATATTCCAGATTGTCTTCACCCTTACTGTGTAGTCCAGGCTGGCCTTCAATTCTTCATTCTGCCACTTTAGCCTCCAGATTGAGTATGGAATTTTAATAAAATAACAATGCAGAAATCACTATTCTCAGGTCAAGTCATCCTTGAAATAATGTCTTTTATCCATCTCTTGTTTTTATTTTCTTTTTCTCTAATCTGAGCGTGCATCTCCACAGCCTCCAGCCACATTACTACTCCTAATAAGCCAATGGTTCTCTGCAGGGAAACTCTGGCCCCTGGGAGACGTTTGGCAATGTCTGGAGACATTCCTGATTGTTGTAACTAAAGAATGCTGCTGGTGTCTCATGAGATAGAGGCCAGGGATTTCTAATTCAATACTGCATAGTAAATAGCCATCTTCTGAGATGTACATTAAAACCTTTCCCAATCTAATTGTAAGCTATTTTCCACTTTAACTGAATGGAATTTGTGACCTCCAGCCAGGTACTGGAGCTGCACAGATACTAAGAATACCTTCTGGTTGGGAGAGATAGCTCAGCTACACAAGTGCCTTCCTGGAAAGCTCAAGATCCTGGGTTTTATTCCCAACATTAAAAAGGAGGAGGAGGAGGGGGGGGAGGAGGAGGAGGAGGAGATGGGTGTATTTAAATCTGTGTAACTAAACATCAGATTGAAAATCCCCAGGAAGAAAGGAAACAACATATATGTAAATCTATTGTGCATTTGTTACATGGAAGAGGGCAATAGTACACTATAAACTACACAGCTTTCCATTTCTCTTTCTTATTGTCTTTATCTGTTTGTTTGGTTTTTGGTTTTCTGAGATAGGGTCTCACTATGTAGTTCAGGCTGGCCTTGAATTTCACTATATAGCCCTGGCTACCCTGGAACTTGCAGATCTTGCCTCAGCCTCTTGAGTGCTGGAATTACAGGCAAGAGTCATCACATTCTGATTCCTTTGTCTTTATAATCCCTAACCAATATTCATTTTTCCCCCTATTTATATATTTGGTACAGGATCTCACTATGCAGCTTGGACTCATAGTGATCCTCCTGTTTTCTGCCTCCCCAGCACTGGGATTACAGGCCTGCACCACGACCAAACTGTTGTTGGCTCAGCATGCCCGGAGAGCAGGGCCAGCACAGGAATGGAGATTGAACCCTGGTCCTACACTTGCCTAAGCAGGTGCTTAATCCACTGAGCCATCTCACTGGCCCAATATTCCTTTTGTTACAGTGAATGAATATACAGTATTTATAAGTAGACTCTCGTAGTAATATTTATCAAAATGCAATTTCTACTCAGTCTTGATTCTTTTTCCATAACTGATAAATTGTTACCAATGATTATGATTTAAGTTGAAATTGTCAAGTATAAATCTCATTCCACAATGCCTGTGAATTTTTTCTTTTCTTTTTTAAAATTTTGAAGAGGAAAAAAAACAAAAACAAATAACAAGAATGAAGACAAAAACAAAGCACCTTAAGACAATAAAAGTGGTATAGAACTTCCAACACAAGAGCAGAAAATTAATGATGGTTGTTATGTTACATATTGTTATCATCAAATTTGATGCTCAGACTACCAGATATAGACATGTAAGATTGACCAAATTGTTAAAAAATTAACTCTTCCTTTCCATAAATCTTGAATTTTTTCCTTTTTATTTTTTTAAATTTATTTTAAAGGGAGTATAAAAATAATAGATAAGACATTAGAAATGATACACTTTTTAAAAACAACAAAGAAAAAAGGAAAAGAAAAACAAGATGAAAGGTATTCAGCAGTGGTTGTTATGTTGCACAATGCTGTCTTCAATGTAGTTGCTCAGATTACAGACATTAGTAAGTAAAATTTGTCAAAGTAATAATAATTTTAAGCCTTAACTGCTATTTTAAAAAAACTGATAGAAATTAGTAGTAGAATCATTTTGGCTATTCTGTGTATGTACCTAAATGATTTTCCACCTTCATTTTTTCCCTATGTTTTCTCCTTTCTCTCATCTTGTTTGTTTATTCCTTATGTTCAGTTTCTTTTTCCTCTTACTCTAACTATTATAACTTTCAGATTTTATTTATCCTTTCAGGTTCCTAAACAAAGGAGAAAATACAATATTTACACATGTGGGTCTAATTTATTATACTTATGAATATAGCCTCTAGTTGCATCCATTTACCTAGAAAGCCCCAATTTTACCTTTATAGCTGCATAATACCCCATTGTATAAAAATACCACATCTTTTTTACCCATTCCTTGGTTGATGGGCATTTGGATTGTTTCTAAGATTTAGCTATGTCGAATTGTGCTGCTATAAACATGGTACACATACATCACTGTGGTACAATGTTTTCAGTTCTTCTGGAAAAAATACCCAGAAGGGAAATGGCTGAGTTGAATGGGACATCTAATCCTAGCTTTTTGAGGAGTCACCAAACTGATTTCCATAGAGGTTATACTAATCTACATTCCCAACTTTTTTCTTTTAGTTTAGATGTTTTGATCTTCATTTTGAAATATTACCATGTCAAAATAGGAGCCTATTCTTATAGAAAGGTTGCAATGAAAATTAGCTTCTGTTCAGTAACAGATTTGTCTGTTTATAAGTCAGACTCAAATATCCAATATATTCAAGAAAAAAGAGAAGTTCTGTGGACAAAACTCTGTACAGTGAAGAATATCTGCATAATAATTATTACAATTTGCTATGTGAGAAAGGGTAGTTCATTTTACATTCACCTTCCTAGGTAAGATGTAAAGAATTTTATAGTAGCTTATGTCCAAGGAAGACCTCTTTACATTCAGTCTCAGATATCCCCTTTCAGTGATGTTGATGATGACACATATTTCAATCTATGTTCACACCCAGGCCTTTCACACATCTGAGCATAATGACCATGTGTCAAGCCAATCACAGTTCTCCTGGAAGCTATTATAGAGCCATAGTTACACCTCAGCTTTGTTTTTTTTTTTTTTTTTTTTTTTTTTATATTTCAGCCTTGATGCCAGATTGAGTTAGAATCCTCCTCCTGCCATTTACTGACAGTGTGACTTCTCTGTTTTCTTTTATGTAAGTGGAGACAAGGATAGGACCTATCTTGAGGTTGTGATAGGCTCTGAGTACATAATACATGTCAAAACAGACTGGGCTGGCAAATAATCATAGTCAACAAATTGTACATGGGTAATATCCCTTTTTATCTATTTTTTCAAAATGAAATTTTTCCTATATATTCATTATACACACTAATGATGACAAAGTAATAACAAATACATGAATAAAAAAGTAAAACTTCCCTCTACATCATTGCTCGGAGCTCAGTGTAGATCTTTCCAGACCTTTCTATACACATGATCATCTTCACACAGATGCATACATATATACATCAGATGCATCTCTTTCTCTCGCTCTTTTTTTTAAGTTTCTGGACTTAGTTTCTTCTTCAAAATTATAAACATACTCATCTTAATGTTTGGGGTTTTTTATTAAACTAGACTTTATTTTGCATATATTATAGAATTAGAGGGGCCAGGGAGATGGCTCAGTAGAATAAGTGCTTGCCTAGCAAGCACAAGGGCCTGAGTTCCGCAAAAAAAAAAAAAAGAAAAAGAAAGAAAGAAAGAAAGAAAGAAAGAAAGAAAGAAAGAAAAAGAAAAGAAAAGAAAAATAAAAAAAGAATTAGAATGTAATTTTTAGCTGGGCACACTGCTATAATCTTAACTGCTATGAGAAATTGAGGCAAGGTAAGTGTGGTTGCATACACATGTAATCCCAGCGCTAAAGAGCCTGAGGCAAGAAGATTGCTTCAAATTCAAAGCCAGCCTGAACTGCATGGTGTAACTCTGTCTTAAAAGACAAAAAGAAGAAGAAAAAGAAGGAGGAAGAAAAAGAGCAGGAAGAGGAGCAGCAGAAGAAAAGGAAAGAAAGAATAAAGGAGTAAATGAAACAAACAAACAAACAAATAAATTCTGAGTCAGCCTGGCCCCAATAAGATCGTCTCTCAATCCCTTAAGAAATTTTTTAAAAATGTAGTTTCCCCCTTACATGGCACTTCAAGTGTCTTAAACAACACCAATTATTAAATAATTAATTTCTTCCCTCATTGTTTTGAAATGGAAATGTTATCATGTATTAAAGTTGCTGTGTATAAAGGTATCTATTTCTGGCCTCTAGTCTCTTGTTAATCTGTCTGCCAATCTTTCCATCTGGGTATGTACCCCTGCCTCAGTATCACACTGCTTTCATTGTAATGCCATTAGAATACATTTTAGCATTTATAGCTGCTTCCTATCATTGCTTAGCAAAATGGTAGTTATTTCCAATTTTCTGCATACAATGATTCACAGAGGCCACAACTATAGGCAAGATGAAGAATCAAGATAGCCATGAAGAATCAGCTACCCAGAACAAATGAAGCAAAATGGCCTTTATCAATAAAAATAGGATTTTATTTCTGCCAACAGTAACTGAAAGTTTTTAAAATATTCAATTCTCAAATAAGTATTTGTTGTTTCCCAGTGCAGGGTGGTAAATATCACTGATCGTCTTAGCAGTTATTTCAAACTGGTACAAGTCCATCCCATCTTAGTTTCCAGGGAAGACAGAAATAGAGAAGGTAAATGAATTGGAAGGAAGTAAGTTTAAAGACTAGATATATGCTGGAATTTTCTTCAACAAGAAGAGATTATACACAAAATGTGCTTTCTTTTTTACTGTAAGTTCTTAAGAAAGGCTTACCTCACTTGTGCCATAAAGGAAACATGAGTATAGCTCTTTTCCAGGAATCAAAACTAGGAGAGTCTCCAATACCTAAGTTACCCTGAGAGTATGCATTTTCTATTCTTCTAAATCACATTCTTACCTATTTAAGGAACAACTGAACTGTATATACTAAATGCTAATTAAAAATAGCAAAATGTGATGCATTCCAGCTTGTATAAATAAAAAGACTTTTAATACAAGTCTGAGAAAACATATTTAATTTTAAAATGCTATAAACAGCATGTCTGTGAGCACACCTGGACCATTGCAAAAAGCTTTCATTAAAAAGAAAATAAGCACAGATTCCAATGAGCCATATCTTAGTGACAAATCAAAGCACTGTAAATCAAATGCAAAAATGAAAGTACAAGAAATAAAAATAATGAGGAAATTACTCCTGGCCTTGAAGCAGTAACTGGTGCTGTACTTTCCCTGCTGCAATAAACAGGAGGCTAGAGAAGATACACAAACCAATTGAACAGACAAAGCAGAACTGTAAACTTTCAGAGAAGGGAGACAAGCGAGATGTGCGATTGTCCTGCTCTCTTCCTGCAGCAGTGTTGCAGACACATATAGTGAAGGGGAACCTGAACATGGCAGTCTTTCTAGGTTGAGGGGACAGAAATCAGATCAGAGGAGGCTGAGGAAGCTGGACTTCACAGGGCACGGTGCCAGACATGAGAGGGCTGGACAGAGCAAGAGCTGGAAATCTTCAGGAGCCTTCTTTTTTTAACCATGCAGTAATTACTTTATTTGTACAAGAATATGGAAATACTGAGGAAGGACAACTGTTTTCCCCAAGGATAAGGCTTCTGAAAACTTTTTTTTTTTTGTAAGACAGTTTCAATAATTAGCACATTGCATACACTCTTCCTAGTGGTTATTTGCTGTACAAGATGTGGACTTGATATCCTATTTACAAACACCATTAGAACAAATCCCTCTATTCATTAAGAGGATATAACTATATATCTATCCTAGCCACTTTGAATACACAGATACAAAATGGACATTCATCTGTATCCCCTTTTTTGGTTAAGTTCCATCATTTAAATATTATAGGTGTGTAAACTCAGAAAAATATTCTAAAAGAGTTCAGTAGTCCATAATAGTATTGGGTCTTCTGCTTCACTGGCAATGTCAGAAATTGTTGACCTGAGTCCCCTGCAGCACAACATAGCACCATGGCTTTACTTCTTATACTTCGTTTTTATAATTTTCTGCTGGATGGTTAAGACCAAGGTAAAGCAGGACCTATGCAACAAGAGTTGTAGCTTTTGGGTCTGATAAGGTCAGTGAAATCTCCTCAGGATTTACCCTGAGATCCTGTACCTCAGGTTGTAGAACCTTTGTCAGTGTCAGCCATGTGGATGAGTCATGACCATTGTTTGGCCAATGTGCTCTCTGTGAAAGCCTGATAGAATGTTTTCTCTCCATGTGACTCTCCTCAGGCGCACTCTACATCATCGATCACTTTCCTCTTTGGCCCCATAATCTCCTTGATCAGAAAACTTAGGACACTACCGAGTTGCATGACATTACAGTACAAGTTCTCATATGTTCAGGAGCCTTCTTGCATGTTGGGCACATTTACAGAGGGAAACTCTCTGAAGCCAAACAAAGAGCATGCATGAGGTAGCAAGAAATTGAGAAATCCCCAGAGCTGGGGAGACCTGGGAGATATCCATGTTCCAACCAGATGGATCAGAATGATAGTGGAAGAATATGTTGTACAAGTGTCGCATGAGTAGAGAAGTGGCATACAGTATTACTATGTGCAGGCATTCCATTAAACACAAGATGTATGCCATAAATCTTACAGCAACCATTAAAAAAGGAAAGACCTTGTTAGCCAGTGAGAGACATGAAATGCAACAATGAAAAATTCTCAGTTCCAAAAGCCGGGGACATAAAAAAGAACAAACAAAAACAAGGTAAATAGAAAACTAACAGACAGTAGATTGAAATCTTACCACACTGTTAGTGCTTGCTCCAGTCTGTATGCTACATGGGAGGCCTGGGCAAAAGGAAAAGGGTTTTATTCAAAACTAGCTCAGCTAGTTTCAGTCACATCTGGCTCAAAGCTAACTCGGGGAACAATAGAAAACTCCATACTTGTTTCATCCCCACTTCCTGCTCCTTCCCTGTGGAAAGCAGACTACAACCTCAGGCTCCCACTGTCTGCATGTTCTGTCCTTCAGGTGGGCTGAAGAGAAGAGAGGGGATGGTGACTTACCCCTTCAGCCCATGGAAGTTTGGAGAAGCACTCTGTCTCTAAAAGAAATGAACCTCACTTTTAAAGATCTATTTTACTCTTTTAATTACATTAGCTATACATTCTAATTAAAGATCAGAGATTATCTAATTGTTCTGACTGTATTTGTCTACAAGAAAGCCACTTTAAATATGCCAAGAAAGGAAGGCTGAGTATAGGGATGAAAAAGATATGTAAACATGAAACATAAGAAAGTTAGTTTGACTATTTATTTTTCTATATTTAGGGACAGGATCTACAGGGTCTCACAACATAGATCGGACTTGTAGTGATTTTCCTCTCTTCATTCTCCCAAGTGCTGGGATTAGAGGCACGCGCCACTATGCCCAGTCTCAATCATGGACTCAGTGCACCCTGGGGGTAGGACTGGCCAAATAGCTCAGTGGATTACAGCACCTGCAAGTAGGCTCAGGGACCAGGGACCAGGGGTTCGATCCCCAGTCCTGCCGTTCTGGCCCTGCCCCCAGGGCACAACAGTGATTGAGACTGGGCATGGTGGTGTGTGCCTGTAATCCCAGCTCTTGGGAGGCTGTAAATAGGTGGATCACTGAGTCCGATCTAGTAGTGAGACCCTGATCACCCTGTAGACCTTTCCCTAGAATACAAAAGAAAAAAGGAATTATGATCTAGAAATGAACATACCTTTTTGCAGTTTGACTGAATAGGGCTGTAGTGTAGCTCAGTGGTAGAGCTATCAAGTGAACTTCCATCCCCAATACCCAAGACAAAAAACTAACCCACCAAACAAAATCCCTGAAAAAATAGGGGAGGGGAATCCACATTACAGTTGGATATCTCATGCATATCTTTTCATAAAATATAGAAACATTAGACAGAAAATTGTTATAAATAAGAGAATTTGGGGGGAACTACCCACTTGGGCCCCCCTCCTGTCCCTCTCTTGGACAGAAGCTTTCTTTCTCTCAATAAATATATTCTGCTCATAACCTCCGTTTTTTCCTAAAATTCATTCTTCGGTTTTAGAGAACACGAACTCGTGCAGGTCAGGTCAGGAGATTGTTTTTCTCTATGTCATTTGGAGGTTCCCTATATGGTTTGGAGGTCATCCACCTGAGACCAGTTTCTCTCCCTGTATCATTTTGGAAGTTCCCACAGAGATCATTGGACGGAGGTATGAGTTTGCTTTTCTTTCATAAATTCTGAATTCGGACTTGCTTAGGTAACAAATTTATGTTTCAAATGTTAATATGTCTTTGTCCATTGCTCATAATTATTCATTCTTTGCCTTGTACAGTTTTGCTTCACATAGTACTATTAAAATTGCTTATAATTGCTTCTGTTTTGTCTCTTATATTATTGATAAAATGTTGGTCAAAATGTTAGTAAATATAAGTTAAAATATGAAAATGTTACAAGTTTATATTTCTTTAATGGGACATTTTATAACTATTTTGCACTCGTGTATGTTACATTTGAATTGGTATTCCTAAATGTGCTGATATTCCTTGCTTGAATTTAGACAATAGCGCTAGAAAAAGTAACATTTAGTAAGCCTCCTAGTGGATTTTATGTAAACTTTTGTAAAATGGGACTTTTAGCCAGGTCAGACTTAAAAAATATAACATGCCTGTATATGAAACACAGGACTCCTTCTGCCAGTTAAATGACATTAGGTCAGCAACCGTTCTTAAAGACTTGGAGGACAGGTTTCATTTGGACAGACTGGTTCTGATCCTCCTCTACATGCTAGAGGGAATGTCAGGCCTGATCTGTTTCAGTTTCCTTGCTTTGACTTTATTCCTAATTTTCCTACCTCTTTGTACTTTCCCTTTTAGAGGCATGTAAAATTGGGAAAACTCTGATCATTCCAACTAAGTGAAGCTCTTAGAAAATGAGTGTTTATTAACGCCAAAGACAGGGAAGTCATTTTAGAAAAAGGACACATACCCCGTCTCTGGGTCAGATGAGACAAAGAGGACTATGCCCGTCCAGGAGGACACATATAAAAACCATGTCCTGGCTTAGTGTTCTGGGCAGGTCTCCTTCGGGAGGCTAAACCTGAGACACAGTGGAGAGAACCAACTTCTGGGTGATACCAGAAGGAGCTATCTCCAAAAGCAGCACACTTATGGGACCAAAACACATTTAGTGTGAGGGAGGATTAAATCTTTCCTTCTAGGTCTGGTTATCATTTAGGCGCACAAGAGATAAGTTGTGGACTTTAAAGCCTTTAATGTAAAGTATTAGGTAAT
>NW_004524720.1:6071439-6082697 GCF_000260255.1 Octodon degus
CTTATGTTTAGATTTTGTTTGCATTAAGAAGGTCATTGTTATTTAAGTTTTAAAATGTAGATGTGAGCAACAGAAAAACCAGGCAGTTCAGCCCTACCCACCATTGGTGAAAGTAAGGTTTCCCCTGTTTGCCTTTCTAGTCTAGAGGGTGTGGTCTTCTAAAACAGCTATAATCCAGGCCTCTACAAGGCTACACCCATTCTTAGCTGGGTTTATGCAAGCTCCTCAAGGCCAATACCTTTTAAAGCAGTAAATAGAAAATTTGAAACTTCCAGAGTTCATGTGCCTCAGATGACCCTGATAAGTACATTGATGTCTTTTAGAGGATTTACTCAGACTTATGAACTAGATTGGAGAGATATAATGTTAATTTTAAACCAAGCTTTGACTTCTATGAAAAACAGGTAGCCTTATAAGCTGCTATTACATTTGGAGAGGAATATTATATTGTTATAAGGACTCAAAAGATAAACAACCAGTGAAATTTCCTGTTCCCACTGCAGCCCAACCAGTCAGAGCCCTGCTGCTAATAGCCAGGCAGAAAAATGGAAAAGGTATTTTCTTTCAAGTGTGTATTCTTCAAGGTCTAAGAACTAGAATCAAGCCTTCAGTTATTAAATGTTAGCTATTTATCAGGAAAAAGAGGAACACCCTCTGATTTCTTAAAATGTTTAATAGAGGGATCGGTAAAGCATACTTTGTGAGATGTTAATTCAATAGACAGACAGATTACTCTTATAGATAAGTTCAGGAGCTACAAAAGATAGCTTTTCCTCCAGACAACTCATTTCATACTTTGGTAAAAACTGTTTTAAGTGTCCTATAATTGGAACTGGGAGAAAACCAGGGAGAGAAAACAAAAACATCAAAAATGGCTGTGATTATTGTGGGCCTCAAAACAGACCCTAAGTTTGATTCTCTTGGCTCCAAGAAGAGCTCAACGATGACGTTCATCTGCTACTGCTGTCAGAAGCCAGGCCAGCATAAGAGGGACTGCCTTAAGAGCCCACAAGCCATGCCCTGACTGCCAAGACAGTCACTAGAAGTGAGACTGCACTCTGAAGCGGAGGCCCCAGAGCTCAGCCTTGGCTTCCCAGGTGGTCCAGCAGGACTGAAGGGCCCTGGGCCTGCCTCCTCCCTCTGGCCAGACTGTTACCTCTACCTGCTGTCTCCATGGAGGATCCCTGAGTAATCATGACTAGAGGAAAACCCAGCCTATTGCTGGACATTGACACAGGTCTCTTTGTCCTTCTCCAACCCTGACTTTCCTTCCAATCATCGTACATCAATAGAAACAGACTTTAGAAGATATATTGCTTTAGCTGTAACTGAGGTAATGCAATATATTCAGATTGTTTACTAAGCGATGGTGCTAAGACTGAGGTTTTACAAATATAATATATTGTTATTCATGTGTAAGACTTAAAATATTTCACTAGTTAAAACAGGTTCCCAAGGACAGATAACAACCTGTCAGTGTAAAAATGTTCTTAAAAAACTGGCTTATGCAGTGTCCAATAGCTTTGGGCCTATAGATAGAGCCAGGCATTGTATTTGTGATGTAAAACTCAGAGCCACAGCATTGAAAGGAAAAATCCCTTGACAGTGCCCCTTGCTTACCATGGGGGCCATATCCAAAACACTGAATTAAACATTAGTTTAACATGACTAAATGCTTTGTATTTCATGATGAGTATGTACGCCTGACTGATTTTTAATATAATTCTGGTATTCTGTGCTCATAGTTAATACACATGTGACCTCTCTTAACTAAAGTTAGAAGGACTTACAACAAATTGTCAAGACTTCATAAATGAAAGGGTCTAAGAGCTAGTGAGTTATGATTGCTAGATCTCAAAAAGGTTTATAAATGTACCTGTTAGCTCAAATGTTCATGCTTTGATTATATATGTTTTAATCTCTCAGATAATTTATTTCTAGAAGATACCAAAACCCAGGTAACCATACAGGTAAAATCTAAAACCAAAAGGTTATATGTTGCTCAGTGGGCCCCAGATATCTGACACAAGCTGTAGAAGTAAGAAGAGTTTTCAGGAATGAATAGGTCTCAGTTGAGGTGTTTCTAGAAAGGATACAAAATAAAATTATAGATAAAAAATAAAATAGTAATACTAACATCCTATGGGAAAGAAGGCCAGTAGAAAAACAGGAAAAGTTATGCTTTCCTGGATGTAGACAGAGACAAGACAATTCAAGCAAAAATGTCCACAGCTGCTAGAGAAAAAAAAGTGTTTATGATGGAGTCAGAGGAAGTTTCAGATTGAGGTGGTCATGTGTCTTCCCTCTCAGTCTGAGAGAACCCATGTTAACTGCCAATATAAGGAGAAATCCTGTTAAGCTTTCAATAAATTGCTTATACAGATTTGTCAGTAGTTACCCAGCCATTGGCCCACTTGCAAATGGGAAAATATTGTTTTTCCTATGCCTGGTAATTCATGTTCCCCAGTAATAAGAGGAAAGGCCAATTTGTTTGAGACAGTACCCAATGGCCATTAAAGATAAAAGGGATTAAATCTCATTTAAAAGATATTTGCTAATAGACTTACAAAAAGTTCTAACTCATCTTTTTCATAACCCAAGAGAAAAATGCTTGTCATCTATCGAGGGGCTTTAGCTAAAACCTCTGAAGAATATATCTGACTGCCAGTCAACAACAACGACCCATTTCAGCGTGAAGAAGCCAGAGCGGTCTTAGCCCATATTTCCCTTCATGGCAGTTCAGGTTACTTCTTCAGAGGGGGGAATGTTGCAGGCAGCCGAGTTAGACAGAAATATTATAGGCAGTCAGACAGGGCCAAGCCCTCGAAGGAGACAGCACACAAGATGAGATGCCTTACAACTGTGGGAGGGGCGGATGCTCCTGCTGTGAACCAAACCTAAAGACCTAAAGGCCAAACAAATGCTAAACAAGTAGCACCTGGGATTGATATTCTAAATAGGTATCAATCACCTGGAAAGACCCAAGTGAGTCACTAGCCCAACCCCCAACAGAAAGAGACCCCATCCCGCATTCCAACCCCCAACAGGAAAAGACCCTGTCCCATATGTAATCCCATTGGTTGACCATAGTTTTGTCCCACCTCCGGCCCACCTAAGCGAGTTCCCATTCTCTCTACCTTAGCCTCACATGGTTTTACACTATAAAAGTCCCTGGAAGAGACAGCTTCCCGGGGGAACTACCCGCTTGGGCCCCCCTCCTGTCCCTCTCTTGGGCAGGAGCTTTCTTTCTCTCAATAAATATATTCTGCTCATAAAAAGAAAAAAAGAGGATTTGAACACAACTATCAGCTAACTGGATCCCATTAACATTTAAAGAATACTCCACTCAGCAATGGCAGACTATCCAGGGTTTTCAGCGCACTAGCACATTCATTGTACGCCAAGTCATGAAACTAGGATCAGTACATTCAACAGAATTAAGGGCTTGTCTGACGAAATGCTATAGCCACTCAGAAGCTAGTTTCTGATGCTATGAGGAGCTGGCCTTTTTTTTTAAAAATTTTTTCTTTTAAATTTTTTAAAATAATCTTTTATTTATTTGGTGAAGGGACTTGCTACAAAGCTCAGACTCATAGTGACCATCCTGTCTCAGCCTCCACAGCACTGGAATTACAGGTATGTGCCACCATGCCCAGTTTCAGTGGTCACCTCAGTGTGGGGCTGGCATGGCAGGCAGTACCAAGGATCAAACCTGGTCCTTGCACTCAGTAGACAGGCACGTAGACTGCCGAGCTATTTCCCTGGCCAGGAACTGACCTTCTTGAACCACTCAAATTGTCTAGGTCTAGTTGTGATCTTGATGAAAGACATGTAGGTGGCCATGCAAAAACAGAGATCTCGTTCATATAAAGTAGATAAAAGTTACACCTTCAAGTGAGAAAACAGCTGTGCCATGAAAGCCTCTGCCTCCAGCAGAAGTCTGGAAATCTTTTTATGCACATAAGAGTTACCATTGGGGTCTTGGGAATTGAGGTGATTAAAGTGCTTATTGGTGTTGTACTTAGAAGTGACTTTGGAATTGCAAAATGTTTTCTTGTCTTTTTCAGATCAGTGTTCCCTCTTGGACCTTAACCATGAAAGAAATTTATAATAGATAAGTTTGTTATTCTAACTAGGTCCCAGCCCAATGCAGGGAAGGTTTTCAAAGAACATTTCATTTCCTGATGTTGATGGGTTATATAGGCTATGGCAGCCAGGAATGTGCATGTGTTTTTCTTGACACAGAGGCCCTGTGTCTTTGGGCCTAAGACCTAATATGTGATTATAAATATATTGTATATTGAGGTCTTTGTTTCTTTACTTAACAATAACTGGCAATGCATGCTATTGTCTCCCTTTGTCCTTCATGCCTGCTCATGTCTGACTAGCATCCAACACTACTTTACAAATCAATAACCAAAACGTTACTGGTAACAATGTGAAATGTCACAATCATGTTGAAAATAATGTTTAAATGCTTTAAATAAAGTAAATATATAAATAATTCTACCGTGTGTGTGTGTGTGTGTGTGTGTGTGTGTGTGTGTGATATTGGCTTTGAAGCCAGGTTGTTCTACTCCTAAGCTATATCTCTTGACCTTTTTATTTTTTCATTTTGAGACAAGGTCTTGCTAAGTTTTTCAGGCTGGCCTCAAACTTGCAAACTTCCTGCCTCAGCTTCCAGAGTAGCTAAGATTACACGTATATGCCAACATGCCCAGCTAAAAATTCTACTTCTGTAGTGTTTACCTAAGAAAAATAAAAACATATGTCCACAAAACTTATGTATAAATGTTCTTCTCAGGTTTCTGCATAATTTTCAAAACCTGAAAAAAGCTATCACAAATATCCTTCAGTAGACACTCAGATAAACAAATTGCAGTGTAAGAAAAACAATTAAGTAGTCTTCACCAATAAAAAATGAAAAACTACTCATACATACAACAACACTGATAAATTTCCAACATGTGAAATGTAAGAAAGCAGACATAAAGAATATAATGGCAGAATTCCATCCATAGAAAATTCTATAAAATGTATAACTAATTAATAGTGACATAGAATAAATTGTTTGCTGGTAGAAAGATTTGGGGCTGATTGTTGCAAAGGCTCATGAGGTTCAGTTTCTGGAATTGCAGAACTGTTCTATGTTTTGAATATGATATGATTATACTTGTCAGAAATCATTAAATCACTCTCCCCACAAATACCACCATCATAGGAGCCCTGAGGAGCCACCCTGAGCCTCAGTGAGCCTTAGAAGCTTCAGTGAGCTGCCTGCAAGGGGTGAAACCCCACTGCCTGCCCCCATTCACTATTGTGGGAACCTCAGGAGCCTTGGGAGCTTTAAAGAGTTGCTCAGAAGGGGAGAAACTTCACCCCCTTCTTTCCTCACCATGGTGCAAGTGACAGCCTCAGGAACCTCGGTGAGCCATACAGGGAGAAACCACATCTATGGCCCCTTCTGCCATCCGGGGAGCTTAAGTCTGGAAGAACCTTGTGTCTGGCCCATACTGCTAAACTGTGCATTGGGCAGCCTGAATAAGAAGTGCTTGGGACATGGTGATCATCTCGTCCAGAAGAAGCTAGGCTAAATTTACTCTAAAAGAGGGAATCACATTGTATACAAACTCTTAGCTTATGATCAATTCTGTATTAAATATAGACTTTGCTCCTATGGCCTAAAGTAAAAAATCAGTAGTTACCACAGTTTGTCAGTTTCTAGATTATGCTTTATTTCAAATTGTACTACTATGGCTAGTATCTCAAATCTGTTCTAAGCAGTTGCTCTTCCTTATTGAACAATAGTGGGAAACTCTGAGGTAATAATCTCAGCACAGCCCTACACCAAAGACTGGGGATTGAACCAAACAGAAGCCTACATCACACCCTCAAACCAAGAATTTCTTATACACAAGATATTCATGAAGAACAGACTATTCTTGGAGAGGCTTTGGACTATCGATGTAGCTCTCTACTACCAAAATTCACAAGGATCACCATAGAAAACGTAATTAAAAAAATTTTTTTGAAATAGATAATGGCAAAACAATCTCAGACCTCCAGCACTCTCAGAACAAGTCCAGGAGACACTGACATAGAAAAAGTTAGAAGTCATACCCTTGAAATTTCTGAAATGATAGCAGATGAAGTCAGATCAGAAATAATCTCTCAGGTAAAAACAATGAAGTGACAACCATAAGGAAAGAATTTATCAGCACATCTAAAGAAGACATAGATTAAGTGGAATTCTGTGTCACTTGTAATTTTTCTGTTTTAATTCTAATTTGTACTATCTTTAAAAAATAAATAAATAAAAATAGAGGCACAAAGGAAAATGATGGAAACCTTGAATGAACAATATGGGAGAGAATTAGAATGCAAGCAGTACATTCAAAGAGATATCCAGGAAATTAAAATCTCCACTGAAAGTGGGCAAAACCACTTTAACAAAACCAGGCAGACTTTTAGACTTTGAAGACAGAATTGCAGCTAGTGATCAGGAAAGGAAAAATCCCTTAAAAACAACAAAGAGCCAGGAAATAACAATTCCAGAGCTGCAAGATGATGCAAAGAAAAACAATATAAGACTAATAGGTATCAATGATATAGCAGGAGTCAACATAAATAACATAAAAAGATTGTTTGCGGAAGTAATAGTGAAAATTTCACAAGCATGGGAAAAGAATCTGGCATACAGTTAAGTGAGGCATATAACCCAAATTAGCCATAGCCAAAATAAATCTACAATCAGACACATAATAATCAGGATTCCAGAAATTCCACACAAGAATATACTATTAAAAGCTGTTAGAGGGGCTGGAGAGAAAACTCAGTGTTTCAAGTGCCTACCTGGCAAGTGCAAGGACCTGGGCTTGAACCCTGGTGCTGAATGCCATGCTTGCCATGGAATCCCAGGTGCATAGTGCCAGCCCTGAAATCAGGCATGATGGTACACACCTGTAATCTCAGCACTGGAAAGGTTGAGACAAGAGGATCACTATGAGTCTGAGCTGTGTAGCAACACTGTGTACCAAACAAATAAATAGATAATTACAATAGATAAAACCTATTAGAAAAAGAAACTGATCACTTACAAAGGCTAACCTATCAGAATCACTGCAGATTTCTCAAAACAAACTATCAAGTCAAGAAGAGTTTGGAGTAAAGACTTCAGGTACCAAAAGAAAACAATTTACAACCCAGGTCAATGTACCCTGCGAAACTATCTTTCAAAATTAATGGAGAAATAAAATACTTACACAACAAAGAACAATTTAACAAACTGATGACCATCAAACCAAACCTACAAAGAATCCTGAAAGATATTCCAGAAAGAGATAAAAATGGCCAAAATTCCAAAAAAAGTATTATAAATGAATGGCTGAGCAGAGCAAACAATTAACAGAGAATAAAAGTAGGGAACCAAAAGCAGGAAAATAACATGACAAAGATAAACCACATATCAGTTATAACCATTAATATAAATGGCCTTAATTCACCGATTTAAAGAAAAGGACGGGCAGAGTGGAAAAAGAAACAAAATCTAACAATACATTGTATTAAAAAAAAAAACACTTAATTCAAAAGGAAATTAATAGACTGAAAGTCAAAGGATGAAAAAATACTCCACAGAATAACAACCCAGAAAAAAGCAGGGGTAGCTATTCTGTTTGAACACACTGTAAATTTCAAGCCTGCAATGATCAAAAGAGACAAAAGAGGTCATCACATAGTTGTTAAGGGAAAACTACTAGAGGAAGAGATAACAATCATAAATCTATATGCACAAACTATACAAGACAAATTTGAATAGACATGAAAAATCAAATGAGCAATAACACAGTCAGAACAGGGGACTTTATCACCCCATTGCCACAAAGAGATAGATCACCTAGAAAAAAAATCAGCAAAAAAATAACAGAATTGAACCAAACTTGTGAACAAATGGACTTAGTTTTCTTTACAGAATCTTCTTCCCAACAGCACTAGAATAAACATTTCTTCTTAGCTGCACATGGGACATTCTCCAAAATAGACCACACACTAGCCCATATAAAATGCTTATGTAAATGCAAAGGAATTGAACTTACCCCATGCATGTTTAAAATGAATTTAGAATAGGGTCTACAGGGTCCACAGGGTCTCATTACATAGTTTGGACTTGTAGTGATCCTCTTGTTTTCAGCCTCCCAAGCACTGGGATTACAGGTGCACACTACCATGCCCAATCTCAATCACCATTTTAGCATGCTCCAGGGGCAGGGCCAGTGCAGCATACCAGGGGTCAAGCCCCAGCTGCTGCACTCTGCCTAAGTGGGTGCTTTAGTCCACTGAACTATCTCGCCAGCCCTTATCCCATGTATTTTATTTGATCATAGTGCAATGAAATTGAAATTTATTGACAAAAGAATTCACAAAAATTCCATAAAACCATGGAATTTGAATAACAGACACTTGAACAACCAATGGGTCACAGATGAAATTAAGAAATTAAATAATATTTACAACCAAATGCAAATGCAGATACAACATACTATAAAATGTGGAACATAATAAAAGCAGTCTTCACAGGTAAATTTACAGTGGTGATGGATTAACAGCTGAATTTTACAAGAAATGTAAATTTAATACCCAAACTTCTCAAACTATTTAAAGAAATTTAAATGGAAGTAATTCTCCCTATCTCATTCCTGGAGGCAAGTATTACTCTGATACCAAGACCCGAGAAAAACCCAACCAAAAAACAGAACTATAGGACAAGCTCCTCAAAGAACATAATTGCAAAAATCCTCAATAAAATGCTAACAGAATGCAGCAAATCATCAAGATTTTATCATCATGACCAAGTAGAATTTATTTCAGAAATGCAAGCATGGTTCAATATACACAAATCAATAATATAATACACCATTTCAACAAAGTCAAAGACAAAAATCACAGAGTCATCTCAATAGATACAGAAAAAGCTTGTGATAAAGTCTAATACTCATTCATGATAAAAACCCCACAGAAAATTGGAATATATGTTCCTTACGTCAATCTCATAAAATTCATCTATGATAAGCCAACACAATACTCAATGGACAAAAACTGAAAACTTTCACTTAAAAACTAGGAACAATACATGTATGTCCACTGTCATGACTCTTATTCAATGTAGTTTGGAAGCACTAGCCAGAGCAATAAGACAAGAGAGTGAAATAACAAGAATAAGGATAGGAAAAGAAGTGATATTAACATTATTCACAGATGACATGATATTCTATGTAAAATACACTAAAACTCCACCAAAAGATTTCTAGAGTTAATAACCAAATTCAGCAGTGTAGCTGAATACAAAATCACACTAAAAAATTTATAGCATGCCTTTACACAAATGACAAACTAACTTAGAGAGATGTTAACAAAACTGCACCCTTCACAAGAGCATTCAAAAAAGAAATACTTAAGGCTTATTGTTACAAAGCAAGTAAAAGATTGATAAAATGAAAATTACAGAACTATGAAAAAAGTGATGGAAGAGCATTTTAGAAAATGGAAACATTTGCTCATGTATAGGAAGACCCACCATTGTGAAAATGGTCATACTCCAAAAACTGTTACACAAATTTAATGACATCCTGATCAAAATACCACTAGTATACCTCACAGATTTAGATAAAACATTCCTAAAATTATTGTGGAAACAAAAGAGGCATAGAATAGCAAAAGCAATCCAGGGCAACAAAGGCAAGGCAGGAGGCATCACAATCCCTGATTAAAATTACACTTTAGGTAATAATAATAAGCTTCTCTTCTGGAGGGTTAACAACCGAAGCTTGCAGACCAAAAATTAGAGAAATATAAGGGCTGCAAGGAGAGCCAACATTTTGGCCCTAGCCTTTCAAGGTCAGTGAAGACTCAGGACATAGGAGAACCTGTACTATAACATCATGTAACTCAGTTGTGTCCCAGATTTTCTGATCAAGGAGATTATGGGGCCACAGAGAAAAGTGATCAATGATGTAGAGTGCCTAAGGAGAGTCACATGGAGAGAAAACATTCTCTTAGGCTTTCACTGAGAGCAAATTGGTCAAGTAATGGCTATGACTCATCCACATGGCTGACACTCACAAAGGATCTACAAAATGTGGTACAGGATTTCAGGATAAATCCTGAGGGGATTTGACTGACCTCATCAGATACAAAAGTCACATACATTTCTTGTTATATAGGTCTTGTTTTATGTTGGTCTTAACCATCCAGCAGAAAAGTATAAAAACGAAGTATAAAAAGTAAAGCCATATTAATATGCTGAGCTGTAAAAGGCTCAAGTCAACAAATTCTCACATTGCCAGGCTTACGGAAAACCCACCTACTCTTACAGACTACTGGACTATATTGTAATATTTTGCTGAATTCACACACCTACAATATTTGAATGACAATGGAATACCCTTCTCTGACAAAACTAAACAAAACATGGGGATACAAATAAACAACCATTTTGCATCTGTATATTCAAAATAGGATAGATATACAGCTGCATTCTCTTAATTCAATTAATAGAGAGAGATTTGTTCTAATAGTGTTTGTGGACAGAATATCATGTCTGCATCTTGCACAATGAATTTGATTCTTTACTATAGATGCTATTAATTCAGGGATTTCTTTTTTCATTTCCAATCTGAGTTCCTCTATACCTTTCTGCATCTATTTCTTTAGTTCAAAAGCCACTGATTCATTGATTTTAGCTGTGTGATTCCCAATTTGTTCTGTATTAGTGTCCTCTGCACTTGTTATGGGTGGCCTTGGGGTATGAGATTACATTTTGCTCCTTCTTGTCATCATTTTGTGTAGCACTGTCTTCTGACCTTTGTTGTAGAGCTTTGTTGCAGTTATAACCTTAGTACCTACTGAAATTCAGGTGCAGATCTACAAAGTTTGGATTTATCCAGCTGTGCCTGGCTTGGGTCTGGCTGCTGTGCTCAGCTCCTTCCTGCTGCAGCCCTTGGGTGGTTCTGTCCCCTACTCTCTCTGCAGGAATTGCAGCTGCAGGGTTTCACACCAGGCCTTTATGCCAGGCCTGAGCTGAGCCTGAAGGGGACAAGGTGGAGTAGAGGGGAGAGGAAGCTCTCCCACATACTCACTGGGCCTGGACTAGGACTGGGGATCCCCAGAACGCAGTAGAAACTCTCACTTAGTGGGCAAGATGGGGGTTGGGGTGCTGTGGAGCGGTGGCAGGGTCCTAAGGGGGTGGAAGAGGGTCTCACCCA
>NW_004524720.1:6083237-6102489 GCF_000260255.1 Octodon degus
AAAAAATAAAATAAAATTATACCTCAAGACTGGGTGTGGTGGCACGCACCAGTAATCCTATCTCTTGTGAGGCTGTAAACAGGCTGATCACTCTGAGTCTGTTCTATGCAATGAGACCCTGTAGACCTTGCCCTAAAATACAAGAAAAAACACTAAAAGCTACTGTGATACAATCAGCATGGTATCTTTGATAAAGGGACCAAATATGTTCACTAGTGGAAAGATAACTCCTTTAATAAATGGTGCTGGAAAACCTGGTTTTCCAAATGACAAACGACTAAAACTAGACTATGTCTATCACAATGCACTAAACTAATGCCAAAATAGATTAAAGATCTAAGTATTAAAATAGAAACACAAACCTACTGGAAGAAAAAGTAGGTAGAAAATTTGAAGACATGGGGTAGACAGAGAGTTCATAAACAAATACCAAACTGTATAGGAAATACTTCAAAGAATCAACAACTCGGATCTCATTGATAAGTTTTTGCACATCAAGAGACATCACCAATAGAGTAAAAGGACAACACACAAATTGGGAAAAAATTTTAGCCAACTGTCTCTGAGACAAAGGACTTTACCTAGAATATATAAAGAAGCTTTAAAAAATCAGGTCACCTAAATTCAAAGACTCAATCCAACAATGGGCATTTGAAATGAATACACACTTCTCAGATAAACAAATGCAAACGTCAAATAAATACATGAAGAAATGTTCAGCATCATCGGTCGTTCAAGAAATAGAAATGAAAACAACACTGAGATTCCATCTCACCCAAGAAAGAATAGCCATTCTCAAGAAATCAACCAATAACAAATGCTAGTGAGGCTGTTGAGAAAAAAGAATACTTCTCCACTATCGGTGGTGTGTAGACTAGTATAATCATTGTGCAAATCAGTGTGGAGTTTCCTCAAAAAAGTAAGACTAGAAGGTCCATTCAGTCCATATACACCTCCTGGGTATTTTTGCAGAAAAACTGAAAACATTATGCCATAGTGATATATGTGCACCAATGTTTATAGCAGCACAATTTGTCATAGCTAAATGTTGGAAGCAACCCAGATGTCAATCAACCAAAGATTGGATAAAAAAAATATGTATTTTTGTACAGTGGGGTAATACTTAGCTATAAGGAAAGATAAACTTGGGGCTTTTATAAGTAAATGGATGAAACTAGAGAGCATACTCATAAGTGAAATAAATCAGATCTACGTATGTTAATATTGTATTGTCTCTCTAGTGTAAGAAACTGAAAGAGTAAACAAAATCTGAAAATTACAATAGGTATTCTGAAGGGGAAAGAAACTATTCAAAAGGAAAAAAAAAACAACTGGAATAAGTGAAAACAGAAAAGAAAATAGGAAGGTGGGAAATATATGATATGATAGTTAAAATAATTGTACTACTAATTTCTATTGGTTTATTGAAAGGAACAGTTAATGTTAATTGTTTTATTTTTTAACCAATTTATCATGCTACATCTGTTAATCTGAACAACTACTTTGAAGATAACAATATGTAATATAGCAACCATTGATGGTTTCCTATCATCTTTTTGAAATTCTGTATCATTTTAAATATTTAAAATTTTTTATTTTCTTTGAAATAAAAAATTCAAAATTATTATGATGTACATAGACAGTCTGAGGAAATTTTTAAAAATCCAGAAGCATTAATATGAAAAGATGTTTCTATTATCAGGGCCATCTAAAATCATGAAGCAAGAGGAAAGGAAGAGAAGCAAGAAGAGGAGAAGGATGTGGAGGAGTGGAGGGGGGAGGGAAGGTGGGAGGAAGAGAAGGAGAAGACAATAGCTATAAATTTATTAAAAGAAGCCATAAAGATTTTTAACAGAATAACTCCCAAATGCCTTGAGTAGGCCTTTCTAGTTATAAAATAAAACTCAAAAGAGATGGCCTGGAGTTAAGGCTCAGGAATACACACCTGCCTAGCATGCTCGAAGTCCTGAGTTTTATCTCGCTAAATCCAAAACAGAACAAAAAAAATCAAAAGTTTTAAGAACACTGATAAATTTGATCACATAAAAATCAAAGTGGCAAATTAATTACCAAGAATAAAACAAAAGTTAAGATGCAACCATGGTAAAACAGGAAAAAGAGCTAAGTTCTCTAACAACAACAAAAATATCTCACAAATCTACTTTTAGAAAGTCACCACACGGATAGAAGAATTCACAAGAACAAAATCCAAATGACCCCTACACACATGAAGGGATGTTCAAGGTCACTCATGAAAGCATGGACTCAGGATCCAAACTTGTCAATTGTGGTTTTAATCCTGGTTCACCTCTCACTAGTTTGCCTTGTGTAAGGCACTTCTGTGCCTCAGTTTCTGGACAATGAAAGTGAGAACAGTAGGAGAATCGGCTTTAGAATACTTACAAAGATTAAATGGCAGCATATGTAAGAGGTTTGTGACAGTTCTGGCACATTCTGAGGAACCAGTCATATAATGTTGTGAAAGTGGAATAAATAAGCATGAATTAAGATTACTAATTTGACTTTGTTTTACCTATGAGATATGTCAAGATTAATTTAAAAAATCATTGAGAGGTATTATCTAAAATAGGTGTGCTTACTCCTGAACATTATCTAAAAATAGGTCATTACTCCTAAACATTATCAAAATAAACCACTCATGGCCATTGGTGTGCCTGTAGTCCCAGCTCTTGCAGTGTTGAGGTAGGAGGATACGTTCAGTCCAGTCATCCTAGCAAACCTGGGAAACATAGTAAAACCCTGCTCAAAACAAAATAAAACACAACAAAATAAAAATAAGTAAAAGCAAACAACCCAGAGGCTGAGAGTATAGCTCAGTGGCAGAAATCTTGCCTAGTGTGTCTGAGGCCTTGGATTTGTTTTCTCCATATCACAAAAGAAAAAAAAAATTAATCCACTACTTATAATTCTATACCAATATAAACAACTACTAATATTTTATATATTTATGTTACATACTTGTATTTTTATGTTGTGTAATTTAAAACATTCCCTTTGTATAATAAAAAAAATCGAATCCTTCTGGAATGGCAACATAAGAATATCTTTGACACTATTCACAATGACACAACCATAGCTCATAAAAAGTATTTAATAAGCAACCAGTTAAAAATCTCTGGACACTGTCTAAGGAAATACAATAAATGAAGAAACATCTATTCAGTAAACTCTATGAAATCTTTGTAAAAGCAATGACTCCCCATTCCAGTCAGTTCTGCATAATGGAAGCAGCAGCAAGGCATTCAAGGCCAGGACTTTGGGCTCCTTCTCCCTTCCACCCACAATCAAGGGGTCCAGCATTCCCCACCAGCAGTCAGCCACTATCTTTTCTTATGCAGGACGCTAAATGCCCAGTGAGTATAAATACCCAAGCAGGAGGCAGCTAAAGCTCTATTACAGTGACACACAAACCATGAATAAGGGCTCTAATCTCCCCTCCAGTTTGCTTTAAGGTAACAGTTCTGCATAGAGGGAGTCATGCTAAGAAGGCCAATGCTGCATAATCCTAGAGCAGTGACTGTAACAAATTGCTCAGGCTGCAGGGATCCTTGAGAACAGAGAACTCAATCTGTCCCCAAGAATCTGCTTTATGTGAAACACAGTGTGGCAGAAATTTGAGCTTGTGGACATGCTTGAAGGCACCAGAGACCTGGATGGCAAGTGAGGGAGAGCAATGAGCTGAACTGTGGGCCAGGTAGTTACTAGAGAGAATGAGGGAGAAAGAGCAAACAGGAGCCACAGTAAAATCACAGTAGGTCACAACTAAATCTAAGCACTGGCCTCAAAAGTATCTCTGCCCAAATTTAATTAGATCTGACTATGGAGCAATTTGTATCCCAGAGAATCACTTGAAATAATAGAAAAGACAACTGGAAATCAGGGACCCCTAAGAAGCATGTGTAACACCAAAGGAGGCAGGCAGCCTGCCCAAAATATCATGGAGGAGGCAGACAGAATGCACTCTGAGTTAGACTCATGCCCCGCATGTTTGCACTTCCTAAGGAGGGAACTGGAAGGTGCTGGGAGGGGTGAACTTGACAGAAAGACTTCAGTCAAGGCTGTAGCAAAATTAACAACCAAAAACAACAAAAGTAAGTTCTGAAGAAGAAAGGAGAACCATTGTCTAGAGTTGCTGTAGTATTTGACCTAAAATATCCAATTTTCAACCAAAATTATGAGGTATGCAAATACTTAGAAAATGTGACCAAAACACAGGGCTTGAATGAGCAGGCAAAATAAAATGCTGTTTAGTGGTTCCAAATATAAAATTTAACACAAATAAAATTTAACACAAAAATTCAAAGCAGCAATTATAATTATGTTAAAAAGAAAAAGGAAAGGAAACCAACCACAATTAAAGTGAAGAACAGCAGCATTATTCACAATGGCCATATGGTGGAAGCATTCATATATCCATTAATGGGCGAATAGATAAACAATATTGTATATGCATATAATGAATAATTATTTAACTTTAAAAAGGTATGAAATTCGAATAATGCCAAAATATAGATGGACCTTGAAAAGATTAAGGTAAATGAAAGATTACTGACATAAAAGGACAGATACTGTATAATTCTACTTATGCAAAGTAACTAGATTAGGCAAATTCATACAGACATAAAAATATAGAGCTTCCCACAGGCTGGGAGGAGTAGAGATAAATGGAGAGCTATGGATAAAAAGGTAGAGTTTCTGTTTGTGATGACGAGTGTCTCAGTTATTTTTTATTCATTGCTGGCACGAATACGTGCCACTCAAAATGAAGAAAGGAAAGATTTATTTAGTTCAGTTTGTGGAGGTTTTAGCCTATGCTTGGATGGCTCCCAGGCAGAGTGGCACATGGCAGGAAACAGCAGTCTATAGCAGAAGGAAACCGCAAAGAGCGAAGGGAAGGGCAGCAGCTGTGGCTTCTAGCCAGCCTCTCCTCTTTCCTCTTTTATTATAAACAAGCTACCTTGGGGTTGAGGGTGTACCACTCACACCATGTTCATGCCCTCCTCATGTACAGGATGAGGATGTTTACAAACTAAGAATCCTGACCCTGCTGAGTCACTTAATTAAACTTTTAAACTTTTCAAGTTGACACAACGTATGACCCAGTACAATAAGAAAGTTCAGAAAATGGGTAAGAGTGATGGTTTATGAAATTGTGAGAGCACATGATGTCACTGAATCATACATTAACAATAGTAAATAGTAATTTTAGTAATAGTGATTAAATAATAATTTTATATTATTTTTATTTTAACACAATAAGTGATAGGAAGCTACCAGAAGAAAAGAAGAAAAGGAACCTGTGGTAATACTGTCATATCTAAAAGGAACTATCAAGCAGGGGATGGAATAATTTTAAAGAAACAAATGGAAATTCAGAATAGCCAAAATGAAAAATTCACTAGCGGGGCTCAATAATATATATATATGAATTAGCTATAATAAGAATCAGTGAACTTTGAAGTTAAATTATAAAATCCAAGGCACAGAAAATAGAGGTTCTCAGAAATGTGGGATAGCACTAAGTGCACCAACATACACATAATGGAAACACCACGGAGAAAGGAGAAAGAGAAAAGGAGAGGAAAATCACTGGAAGATACAGTGGTGTGAAAACATGTCAAATTTGATGTTCTTGAAATTATTAATGTAGGCACCCAAGAGTCCCGCAACTCAAAGTAACATAAATGTTAACAGATTTGCATTCAGAAGCAGCTCAGTAAAAAAGCTGACTCCAAAAGAAGGAAAAATATTTGGAGAAGTAAAATGACAATTCACAAGGGAACCTCAGTAAGTCACTGATGTCACTAGAAATAAAGGAGTCCAGAGAGCATCAGGGCAACATAAAGTGTTCAAAGAAAATCAATTTAAGTCAATAATCCACCCAGAAATGATTGTCTCTCAAAATAAAGGCCAGGGGCTGGGCATATAGCTCAGCGGCGCAGTGCCTGCCTGGCAAGCGCAAGGTCCTAAGTTTGAATCCTGGTAAGCCCCGCCCCACAAGAAAAAAGAAGACTAAACAAATAAATTTCCAGATGTTAAAAGAAAACTAACAACAAAATCTGCTTTGGGGCCAAGTGTGCATTAACATAAACAAAAGGAAGCTTCTTTAGGGTGAACACATAAGTAGTGGACAATAATCCAAACCTATAAGAAGTAACAGGAACCAAAAAGGTATTTATGCTATTATTTTGTAGCCCTTCTTTTTCTTTTTTTATTTCAGTGCTGGGGATTGAACCCAGGGCCTTATATATGTTAGGTAAGTGATCTACCTCTGATCCTCACTCTCAGCCTATATATTTATGTAATTATAAAACATTATATAAATCCATATTTCTATGATTTTCTTGTCTTTACTATTCAAAAGGTAATTACATAAAGAAATATGTATATAATACTATATTGGGCTCCTAACACTTAGAAATGTAACATATTGTCAAGAAAAACACAGAAAGATTTCTATGAGAGAAAAGGTATGTTGGAAATTGGGAGTGGCGAGACATGGTTATAAATCCCAGCACTCCATGCGGCTGAGGCAGGAAAGTAACAAGTTGTACCCAAGGCTGGACAGCTTAGTGAAATCCTGCCACAAAGTTAATAAGACAGAGTATGCAGCTCAGTGAGTAGGCCCAGGGTTCAATCCTCATTACAGCCAAAATTATTTAAAAAGTACGAAGTATGAATAGGAAGGTTTATATAAGAAACTCGATAAAAATACAGTAGCTCTGTTCTCTTTTTTCAGCTTCGTTAATAAGCTTATGTAACTATGTACAGTAATAACAGTACTTTTGGGTTAGTACTATATCTAGATATGTTATAATATGCATAACAATAATAGCACAAAAGTCGAAGGATGAATAAAGCTATGTAGAAGTATAATTTTTACACTCCACTAGATTTTAGTTGTCTAGTAGATTCTATTAATTTGAGATATATTAGTAGTGCCTAGTAGGACAACTAAGAAAATAATTTTTAAAATATGGTGAAAATTTATTAAAGATAATAAAATGTTACACTGAAAACATATATGTAATACAAAGAAAGGAGAAATAGAGGAACAAAAAATATTGTAGTCAAAACACAAAATGCTGTAAGTCCAAATATGTTTCATATTCATTTAAAAGTTGTTTTTCTGCACAAGAAATTCTTGATTGAAATTGGTTTTTTGAGGGACTGGGATATGATATCCCTATGTCTCATAATAAATTAAATGAGTGTATTAAATAATCAAATAAAAAGGCAGAGTACCAAACTGGATTTAAGTAAGTACAACATCCTACTATACATGCTGTTTACCAGAAACATATTTTACATTCAAAAATAAAAATAAACTGCAGGTAAAAGAAACAATAAAAAACTGAAAGAATTACAGTAATATCAGATACAATAAGCTTAAAACATTTTTAAAAAATTTATGTCATGAAAGAATATTTTGCAAACACTGAAAATTATGTTTTCACATCATTTTTCTAATGCTTTTAATTGTTAACAAAGTTGATGAAGCTTTTATGTTAAAATTCCTATGCCGAGGAAAGATATGTTTTAAAATGGAAGGAAGTGTTAAAGGAATAAAAAAAATTCCAGTGTTGTCTTTTAAACATGTCCATGGATTTCACATAATACGGTTTATTACCAAAAGATTCTTTATCTTCTTAAAACTTAATAGAAACATGGTATGTTTATATTACATATGTAACATGCATAGTTATAAAAATATAAATTGTATCTTAACATCTAAAATTTTGAAAAACATTGCTAAAATATTTTATAATTATGAATGGGCTGACCTAACAGGAATATATGTGTGTACCTAACAACAAAGTCCTAAAAATACATGAATCAAAAACTGATAGAGTAGAAGGAGGAACAGATGATGCAATAATGCTAGAGACTTCATTATTGCACTTTCAGTAACAGTATCTGGGTAGAATATCAACAAGGAAATAGACTTTTACAACACTATAAAGAAAATACAGGTAACAGACCTACATGTCTGTGCACAGCAGCAGCAGACTACGTGCTTCTCAAGTGTACAACGACATTCATGAAGATTAGCCACAATTAGGCCATAACACAAGTATCAATCTGTTTACAACGTTGGAGCAAAATTTGGAAGCAGTGACAGAAAGTAAAGAAACATAAACAGATGCAAATTAACCCACTGGTTAACAATAAAAAGTCAAAAATATGTCATGAAAAATTTTAGAAAGGCTTTGAGATTTATGAAAATGAACACATAATTTACCAAAGATTGTGAGATGCATCTGCAATATGGCTTAGAAGGGAAAATATAAATGTGAATACCAAGTTAAAAAAGAACTCTGAAATCAAAAATCTATCCTTGTGGGGCTGGTGAGATGGCTCAGTGGTGGGGCTGGTGAGATGGCTCAGTGGTCTAAAGCACCTACTTAGAACAAGCTTAGCAAAGGGACCGCGGTTCAATCCCCCAGCCCCACATGCCAGCCAGCCGCGCCCCCTGGTGGGCTGAGCTGGCCACACACACACACACACACACACACACACACACACAAATAAAAATAAAATAAAAATAAAAAAAAAAATCCATCCTTGCACTTGAAGACAATGAAATAAACTAAACCTAAAGGAAACAAAAGGAAGAAAATGATGAAGATTAGATCAGAAATTAAAATAGAGCAGAAAAACAGTAAAAAGTAATGAGATTCAGTTTGTTTTTGAACTGATCAACAAAATTGCTAGACTAGCCAAATAACAAGGGAAAAACTAACATTCATAGTATTACACTTAATGGGTAACGTTAAAGTCTCCAACTCTGATAAGGGGCTCATCTATTGCTCCCTGCAGTTCTGTCAGTTTTTGCCTCACATATCAGATGTGTTATTGTTAAGCTTACACGTGCAAAGGATTATTGTGCCTTCCTGAGACACTGACTCCTTTCTCATTGCGTGATGTCCATCTTTATCCCTTTTTTTGGTACCAGCTGGCACTTATGCCTCTGAACTGTCACCCCGGCACATCCCTCTTCATCTTGACAACTTTTCTGAAATCTACTCTGCCTAAAATCAACGTAATTACTATAGCTTTCTTTCAACTAGTGTTAGCAAGGAATCATTTTCTCCAGCTCCTTGTTTTTGAGTGTTATATGTCTTTATAAATAAATGGGTTTCTCATTAATAACATACACTTGGGTCTTGTTTTGATACATCAGACAATCTTATATTACAATTTGTGTATTGAGACCATTGACATTTCAAGGTTCTTGATATAGCTCAGTTAATACTACTATATTTACTGGTATTTCCTAATTGTTGCCCTTGATTTTTGTTCGTGTTTTTGCCTGCTACACTTTTCTCTGCTTTTTGTAGTTTAAGGTGAGCATTTCATGTGACTCTATTTGCTCTCCTTTCTCAGTATCAACTACACTACTCTTTTCACTTTTTTAAGAAAAGTCATCACCCCAGACTTAGTTATATATGCTCACAACTAATTCAAATAATTTTCAAATAACACTATACCACTTCACATGTACT
Source organism: Octodon degus (assembly GCF_000260255.1). NCBI lineage: Eukaryota > Metazoa > Chordata > Mammalia > Rodentia > Octodontidae > Octodon > Octodon degus. Next base: position 6,092,765 of record NW_004524720.1, read on the forward strand.
GCCAAGAACCTTATAAAAATGAAATACTTTAATTTCTTCCTTCTTCGCCTCATATCATTACTGCCATTCGTTTCATTTACACCTACGTGCACATGAGCATGCACACACAGATCACCATCCATAACTGAATACGTTTGTGCTATTCTTATATTAAACTATTATGTATTAAATCAATTAAAAAGTTTCTATTTTACTTTCATTCATTCATTCTTCAATATTCCTTCTTTCTTTACATAGACCCGAGTTTCTAATATAAATTTCCTTACTATTTCATTCAACTCTCTTTTCACGTGCCTGATTTATAAAGAGAAGTTGGATGCAAGTTTTATCTTTATTTCCCTGCAGGCAATGTGAATCCTTCACTTCAGCTCAGAATTTTTTCTTTAATTTTTTCAGGTTTTTATTGTGACATGCTACAGTGTAAGCTTTTCAATGTTTATTTTGCTTTGTGTTCTCTGAATTTCCTGTATGTGTGTTGTGGCATCTGAAATTGTCTGAGGGAAAGTGGTCAATAGCTATTGGTTCAAATACGACTCCTGCTTCTTTGTTCTTGTGATATTCACATTACTTACATGTTACACATTCTGGGGTACTTCTATGGTCCTTGGATAATTTACTCCAGTTTTCTTTTCTTTGCTTTTCAAATTTGAAGCTTCTATTTTCATAGCCTCAAGCCCACAGATTGCTATTGCTTCTCAGCTACATCCATTCTACAAACCTGTCATCAAATTCGTTTTTCATTTCTATTATAGTGTTTTTCAAAATCTCTGGTGTTCCTTTTTGATTTTCTGAATTTCTGCCTACCTCTCTGCTTTTGTTATCCTCTTATTTGATGTTTTCTACCTTTTCCATGAATCCTTTTAGCATACTACTATAGTTAACATTTTTATTTTGGCTTGATAATTCCAATATTTCTGCTATACCTGACTCTGGTTCTAATGTTTGTTCAATGCTTATTTTCTTTTGTCATTTAATAGGACTTCTAATGTTTTATTTAAAGGAACTATGGTAGATGAGCTTTCAAAAGAATGGTGGTAAGGTGGAGTGAGGGAGACGTCTCAGTCTTTGAGTAAATCTAGGCTTCCTGGACGGTCACTATCCCCAGCACTGCTCAGTTCTGCCTAAAGTGCCACCTTCCTGGGGCTAGATAGTTAGAATGGGCTGAAGGTGGCCATTTCCCTCCTCTCACGTAGCTTAGCCATGATCAAATCCCAGTAGTAAAATATCTTTTACTCAGGGCCAACTTTGTTGAGAAGAAAATAATTTTCTGAGGTATTTCAAATGATTGCTTTCCCTTCCTGCCATAAGCACAAGACATTTTTTTCTCAATATTCGATATGAAGACTTCACAGAACTCTGAGATATAAAACAAAAAGTGAACGGCATCCTCTCTGGGCATCTCCTTCCTCCCTTCCAGAATTTTTAATTCTTGGCTTATCCAACTAAGCCTCCAGCAACACTGCAAGCACAGTGCAGGTTTTCCTATGCTAGCACTTGCTCTCACTATGTTTCTACCTCTGATTCTTGCTCTGGTAAGAAGCGATTTCCTGTATCCACCTGTCAGTAATTCTTAGTAATTTTAATTTTCAACTGTCTGATGGATCTAAGAAGACAAAATCCTTTTCAGTTTGTTGAATTGTTTGATTATTGGGACAATGTATGACTTTTTAAGCTTCCTAATGTCTGACTAGAAAATACAATAAATTTCAACTTAATAAAAGTCCTGGAAAACAAATGTTTGATTTTCTGAATTTCTGCCTACCTCTCTGCTTTTGCTATCCTCTTCTTTGATATTTTCAGTAAACAAAATCACACTAAATCTTTTCCCATTGTTCATTTTACCTAAATTGATGTGACTGCTATAATTGGGAATGCTCCTATCTGATCATACTGTGCAATAATACCTATCAATCGTAACTTCCCTTTTCTGTCTTTTTAGTCTTAATTGCTGGCTGAATCTCCACATCTTTCCCTGAAGTCTGTGGTCTTTCATGGAATTTTTGGTCTTTTTTTTTTTTTTTTTACATTGAGTCATCCAGTCTGGAAGCTTGCAAAGTTAGATTTGGACTATTTAATTGTACATACAGAAAAGCAATATGTGTATAAACCCACAGGGTTCGTACAATGATTATCATTTTCTGTCACATAGCCAGACTAAGCGGCATAGCCTTCAGGAGATGGCCCAGGCAGGAGAACTATGCTCACATTGGGTGATTAGGGACCCTTATAAAAAGGTGTGACTGAGGAAGCTCACCCTTTTAATGGTCCTTCTGTCTTTTCTGCCATGTGATAGCAGTGTTCAGCTCCTCTGGAAACTGCAAGATGTCACATTAGGGTCAGAGAGAAGCCTTCGCCAGACTCCTAACCCAACAGCACCTTGACGTCAGACTTTCCAGTCTCCAAAGCTATAAGAAATAAATTTTTGTTGTTTATAAATTTCCAGGTCTATAATGTATTCTTATAGCAGCACAAACTAACACAATTTTCAGTTTTCATGTACTATACTATCATTTTAAAAATTCATACTTTTCATTCAAGTAAAGTATACAATCTAAGCAAATCCAAGTGTCATGCACAGCTACAAGTTGACTGTGGTGGTGGATGAGAATAATGGAAATCAAGAACTGTGGTACCTAAGCCCCAAGTGGGGTGGAGAGAACCAGGACAGTGATTAGAAAGTCCCCAGTTATGGTGGCAATTAGACCTCAGGGAGACCCTAGACACTGAGATCAAATGGAGAGTACAAAGTAAAACAAAACTCCAGCTTTACTATAATAGAAGCTTGATAATAATGACACATTTACCTTATTAAATGGTTTTTACTTTTGGTTTTTATAGAGAAATCCATGGCACATTGCACTTGTTTTTGTTTTACTGAATGCAAACTCAGGAATTCTTTTCATACTAGCTATTAAACACAGGGCCTCTCACAGGTTTGGCCAGTGCCTTACCACTGAACTACATCCCCAGCCCAGTCACTAGAAGATATAATCACAGAAAGAATCAATAGAGTCTTGCCAAAGAATTGAATCCCTCATTTTTAGAATTCCTGATGAAACAGAAAATGATAATCATTGTACGGACCCTGTGAGTTTACACGCATACTGCTTTTCTGTATGTTCAATTAAATAGTCCAAATCTACTTTGCAAGCTTCCAGATTGGATGACTCAATGTAAAAAAAAAAAAAAGAAAAAGAAAAAGAAAAAAGACCATAGGCCTTATGCAAAAACCCAGATGGGAACATGTCAACCATTGTCAATCACGTTTTAAGGTTCTCTCACTTTCCTTGCTGTGTGCTAAAGCATTATATTTTTCAACTTTGTAAATCAGTTACTTTTTCTGCTGCTCAGCTATTTACCTGACATTGCTCATCTCAAGAAGGAACTTAAAATACAGCAACTCATGCCTGAACTGGCCTTTTTCACTAGTTCCTCTGGTCTTCTGACTAGAGACTAAAGGGCATCATTCTCCAACACAAGCAAGAGTGGTAAGGGCCATCATACCCCCTGGCACATGGCATGCTCTGCATCCTCAAAGAAAGCTTTTCCATTGCTTCCTGCCAAACTCAGGCCAAAAGAAAACTTGATAGAGGAAGTAAAAAGGGAGGGGAAGGAAAGGGATGAATAAAGGAATTAAGATGTGCTATGTACATGCACCAACTCTACACAAGGAATGTAAGCATGATATACTGGGTCTCAGTTACACTTTTCTCACTGCTAGGACAAATACCTGATGCCCAAAATGAAGGGAAAAAAGGCTTATTTAGCTCACAGTTACTGGAGATTTCAGTTCATACTCAGCTGGCTCCAAGGCAGAGTGGCATATGGCAGAGAGCAACCTTTCATAGCAGTGGCAAACAGCAAAGAGCAAAGCAAGTGGCAGCAGCTCAGGTGGCTAGCTAGTCTCTCCTTACACTGTAATGCAAATTATCTGCCCCACGGCAGGTGCAGCATCCACATCAACAATAATCAATCACAAACTCCAGAAGCTGCCCCAGGACTGCATGAGGCTCTGTGCGGACAACTAGACACAAACTATAATACACTGCAAACAGGTACAAAGAGAAAAAAGGAAATGGTTCAAGAATGGCTCAGGGTGGAGAGAGAGGGAAAGAAGAAAAAGGGGATGAAAAGGGAAACAAGATGTATTATGTACATGTACCAGTTCCCTATAGGGAACGTCAACAATGTGTACCACAAGCATGTAACACACACACACAAAAAAAAAAAAGAAAGAAAGAAAGAAAGAAAGAAAGAGAGAGAGAAAGAAAGAAAGATATCTTGACTAGCCTAAACCATCTTGAAAATGGAGAACAAAGCTAGAGGATTCTCACTTCCTGAATTTAAAATTTACTACAAAGCTATAATATTTATTTTGGCACACAGTTCTCAGTCTTCTAAGGTAGGATCTTAGAAGCAGTCAAAGTACACAACCAAGCTAACAAAAAATGCATTACGAGTGTAGAAATAAGAATTGATTCCAGGGGCCGGGGAGATGGCTCAGTAGGATAAGCGCTTGACTGGCAAATGCAAGGATCTGAGTTCAATCCCTGGTTCCGCCAAAAAAATAAAAAATAAAAAAAGAATTGATTCCAAAGTGGATCTTGGTAGCAAGAAGCAAAGCCAGTGAAGGGTGTGTTTGTGAGATATGCATTCATGTAGGAGAAAAAAAAATGAGGAAGATGATTGCACTAGTAGATTGGACGTAGCCCAGGTTCTAGATTGTATATGCTAATTCCTCTCTCCTTAAACTAAAAACTAAAGCTAACGTAGTACAATAAAATAAAAAACAAAATCCACAATAATCAAAATAATGTGGTACTGAAAGGAAGACTGATAGGTAAAGCAACGGAATAGAAGAGCCCAGAAGTAATTGAAGTAGAGCCAAGACCACTTAGTAGGAGGACCCACCAAATAGCTAAGTGAATTAAAGCACCTGCAAACAGGCTCAGGGGCCAGGGTTCGATCCCCAGGCCTGCTGTGATGGCCCTGTCCTCAGGGTGCACGGAGATAGCAATTGAGACTGGGTGTGGTGGCGTGCACCTGTAATCCTAGCTCTTGGGAGGCTGTAAACAGGAGAAGCACTATGAGTCCAATCTAGTAGTGAGACCCTGTACGCCCGGTAGACCCTTTGCTAAAATACAAGGAAAAAAAAAGACCACTTGTAGGGAAATGTCTTTCCAACAAGTGTTGTTGGGAAAACTACATGAATATGCATATGCAGAAGAATGAAATGGGGCCTTTCCAAACACTATAGACAAAATTAACCAAAATTTATGAAGATCTTAATCAAAGATCTGAAACTAAAAGTCCTTTAGAAATAAACAGTCTAAAATTTTGTGACATTAGATTTAGCAGTGCTTCCTAGCATAAGATATGAAAGACATAGATGACAAAAGAACAAATAGTCAATTTGAACTTAATGAAAAGAATAAAATTTGCATACAAAAACTATCAACTGAGTAAGAAGGTAATATAAAATGGAATAAAATACCTGAAAATCACATATATGATGAATTAATATCTACAGTGGGCTACTGCTAAAACTCAACAATAAACAACTCAATTAAAACTGGGCAAAGGAATTGAATAGATATTTTCCAGGAAAAGATATACAAAGTGAACAATAAGCATATGAAAAGATACTCAATGACAGTAATCATTAGAGCAATATAAATAAAATATAAAATGAGATCCTATCTTACAATCATTAGATGACTACCATAAAAGCACAAAAATTTGTGTTTTCACTACAAAAATGAGAATGTGAAGTAATATATATGTCAATTAACTTGGGATATTCCACAGTGTATACATATGTCAAAACATCGTGTTGTACGTGATAAATATATACAACTTTATTTCTCACGCAAGTACAAAAATAACAAATGTTGACAAGGAGGTAGAGAACTGAAAACACTTGTGTGCTGTTTTGGGGAATGTACAATGGTGCCACTGCTATAGAGAACAGTATGGCAGTTTTTCAAATTACTAGAGGTAGAATTAGTATATGATCCAGTCATCCCACCTTGGGTATGGCCTCAGAAGAATTAAAAGCAGGATCTCAAAGAGAAACATTCATCCTTGTTTAGAGAAACACTAATAACAATATCTAAAACATGAAAGCTACCCAAGTGTCCATTAAGATAGGATTATATCTATATCTATATCTATATCTATATCTATATCTATATCTATATCTATATCTATATATGATGGAATATTATTCAACACGTATTATTACATGGATGAACCTTAAGAACAGTGCACTAAGTGAAATAAGCTAGTCATGAAGAGATCAATACTGTATGAGTCCCCTTTTATGTGGTACCTAGAATAGCTAAATTCAGAGACGAAGGAGAATGGTGATCTCTAGGCACTGAGCAGAAAAGCAGATGATTATGGCTCAATGGCTACCAATTTTCAGTTACAAAACAAAAAAAATGTAGAAGATGGTACACCCCCACTGACTTCTTTTTCTCTCCCTACATTCTACCTCCTAAAGATTCTACCTCCCAACAGCACCTAGGGCTGGTGGCCATGTTTTTAGCACATGTGACTTTGAGAGACATTTAAAGTGGAAGTGATGCCAGTCTTCAACCTAACAACAGTATTTATATTTTTACACAGTTGTAAGTGTAAATCATGCTTCCCGTGATAGGCAATTTATTGTATTCTTATTGCCCATTGTCTGTAAAGTTTTACTGAAATACAGACCTTATTCCTCCTTTATTTCCACATTATACACAAGAGTGATAGTTCAGCAGTTGTCACTGGGAAGTTGTATTTTATTACTTTGCACTGCTGTGAGCACACTACACATCACAGTGACATTGTTTTCACTTGAAAGCATTTTGACTAACATATGATCACCAAACCATGACATTTTATTGCTTTTTATGACCAGTGCAGACCTGCAACATCAAGCCAACAAAAAGTGGATTGCACATATTACACTTTATTTTATTTTATTTTATTTTTTGGCGGAACCATGGATTGATCTCAGGGATTGAACTCAGGCCTTGCCAAGGAAGCACTTATTCCACTGAGCCATCTCCCCGGCCCCTTCACTTTAGATATCTAATCGAGTGTGGATTTTCTGTTGTCAACTAGATGACAAAGAATTGTGTTTATCATAAAATGACGTTATAGTTGTGCTTTCAAAAAGTAAAGTTTGAGTCAGAAAAACTAAGAAGTTTAGAAGGACTACCTCATCACAGCAGATTTTTTTTTCTCAAAAATAAAAATGAGGGTATAAAGTAAGTTTCTAGATGGCTTATTTGTTGAGAAAGCAAATAAAGTCTTTTGCTCATGGTTTTTTTTTTATTAAAATCACATTAGATTACAAAAGCCAAAGAAAATAAAGTAGTTAAAGACTATAGGTGGGTAAACCATACATAGAATACTTGGACTCAAAATTATTAAGATTTCTAACTCTTTGGATTTTGGAATATTAGTAATGAGATATCTTGGAGGTAGGACCTAAGTCTAAATATAAAATTCATTTATGTTACATATACATCTTATGAAAATACCCAAAGATATTGTATAATATTTTTAAAATAATCTGGGGCATAGTATCAAGATTTATGGTGTGTGTTTTCCACATGTGGTATCATATCAGCAATAAAAACATTTTAGTTTTTGGAGCACTTGGATTTCCAGTCTTGGAGTATGGATGTTCAATCTGTACTAATGAAGAGTTAAGACTGAGAGCAACATCAATAACTACTGTAAACACAAAGCAAACAATTTAGAGTGATTTTCTTTGGCTTTTGATGAATCCACAGATCTTTCCAATATTGTTCAGTTTATTGAAAGTGTAACATAAATAAGCAGCAAAAACTACCTGGTTTGTGTAAAGGTAGGGTAGCATGGAATTTATTATGCCTGGGTTCAGGCAGAGAACATGATAAGACCTTCTCCTGGGAACAAAGAGAGATGTGTCCCTTTTATAGGGATGGAGAGAAGTCAGGGGAAATTGGGCAGGAAGATCCCACTGAACATCTGTAGTTAAAATTTTCTGGCATTCTTGCATCTCAGTGGGCTGAGCCCTTTAAGTGTCAGCTGTAAAGTTTTGGGTGTCACTAGATGTCTCCAGGACCTGCACACTTTTTTGTCCTATCTCATCTCCATCTCCTTTGCAGAGTTTGCCAAGTGCTGAGCTGAATTCCTTGCAGAGACTAGTGCCTCTTCTGGCAAGCAGGCTGAGGGTTGGAGAGTCAGCCCAGGATGGAGACTTACATGGAGAATCAATGCCAGATCTAAAGTCACCAAGCAGCGGCATCTTTGAATACTCTCAGTAAAGCAAATATAATTCCAAATATTTTCAAAGAACACTGATTCATTTCAAACTCAAGTATTATCTGCTAAGATGTGTTATTACTGATGGTGATAAAACTGTGTAAGGAAATGAAAAATGCTCCATTGGAAAACTTACAAAGTTTTTGGAAATGTGTGGTGTATAAAGATCTTTGTATTCATCATATCATCCATTGGTAGAGATTGATGGCTACAGCACTTGAGTCTACCAAGTGTTATTAAACCACTAGTTTTAACAGTAAACCTCATTTGCTTTAATGAGCTTAATAATATTTAGTCTCATAAATTTCTGTCCTAAATAGAAGAAAATATCTTTATTTTCCTTCTAACGGCTATTAGCTAGCTTTATTGAGATTTTTAAAAAACAAATATAAGATTTAATTTTTCTTCTGAATGATGTATTTCCCCAACCACTATTATTGAGCTCTAAATGACTTTGGAAATTTGCTTTAGGCTTGACAAATGTTTCTTAATAAAGTGAACCTAAAACAACAAGGCAAAATAGAGTCTATATGTAAACTTACATAAATTTACTGCATTAATTTATTTTGATGGCAACCAATGTTGTTGAAATTACAAGCAACATAAAGTTTCTTTATTCACTTTATTCACTACCATCAAAAATGAAACAAGAAACAAGGTTTCTATTCCCTATAAGTTTGAAAAGAGTATATTTTTTGAGCTCAATCTAGCAGTATTCTTTGGATTTCAATTCAAGTCCAAAAGACAGTCTCATCTTTTAAAATTAATTTTCTGTGCTGCTGAGGACCTTCCATTTAATCTTCGATTAGAGACAATCTACAATGTAATCATAAGACAAAAGGAAAATACCTAGGAAAAAGCAAGGGAAAATTCCATAAATATATTCAAGGGATGTATATTTTTAAGTAAAACCATATGCTCATGGGTGCTATCAGTATTCAGATGTATCTTATTTATATGAAAAAATATTTTCTTGTTTCTATGTACTATGAAACATCACTATTTGCCTAAGTCTACAAATCCTGAAATATTTAATATCCTATCTTTTCTGAAAGTGACTTTGAGAGTTGCTTGCCAGAAAAAATTTGGCTAAATAGAAAGTGTAATTATTTTCATTCAGCAAGCCAAGTCTTGTCTGTAGTCACAATCAAAAATAGAAGTGGATCTAAACCTTGATTCTTCTATAGACTGAATGTGTCAAACTCAGTTGGAACAAATACTGTCTAGTCTCCCATAAGTATTACCAATTTGAATTTTTATTACTTTTATGTTTTGTTTGTATGTGTTTTGTATTATGTACCATGTATTGGATTCAGACATCAATGAAACTTATCTATAAGGAGTTTAAATATTTCATCATATATCTGTAATATAAGATATCATTTTATTTATTTATTTATTTATTTATTTATTTATTTATT
>NW_004524720.1:6102704-6129850 GCF_000260255.1 Octodon degus
AGGCAGGCACTTAGACTACTGAGCTATCTCCTCAGCCCCAATTTTTTTTTTTTTTTAAATAAGGATCCAGTTAAATATTCAAGTTTGAGAAAGTACTATCTGAAGTTAAACTTCCTCAAAGTCAGAGCAATTTTCTCAATGAGGTATTAGAGATAAGCATGAATGAGAACTCCTTAATCTTCCAGAGGCATTTTTACTCATGAAAAAAGGAAATTTATGAATAAACATAAATCTGTCACTTTAAGAACTGTTAAAATGCTAAGTGAAGTAATTCTCAAGTGCTCATAGAAATGATGTAAAATATACAGAGAAGGTAATGGGCAGAATTAGGGAACAAATGTCCGATCTTTACCTCTTCAGATGAGGTAGTTCTCAGACTTGAAGTGCCCTGACTTACCTGTAAAGCTTGTTTCACATAGCTTCTTTAAGTGTTCACAGTAACTTTAGAGTGATGCCTAGGAGTATTCATTGTTTAACAAACATTTCATTAAGTTCTAATCCTGAAGACACATGGCCATTTCGAACCTTTGCTATTTCTGATTTTTTTCGCTTCATAGTGTCTTTCATTTTATATTCTTGATGACCTACCTAGCAGTTGCATAGCTTAGTCTTTTTACAAGGACTGTCTCTGTGAGACATGAAGAAGCCATCTCATTCTCCCACCTTGCATTTTATTAATAATTATAAATATTAAACTTTACTTTTTGGAGAACATTTTACAGTATAGTGATATATTGGGGGCCATTTTATTCATGACCAACTAAAAATAAACTTACTGCTTTTAGGTTTAAAGATTCAAATGCTAAGTAAGCTACCTTTCAGTTGAAAAATGTAATATGATCATGATTCTATTTATTAAATTATTTTTTAGTCATAAAGAATGCAAAAAATTTCCACATTCTTACATTTTAGTGATTTTCTGAAATCATTGATGGTTCAAATATACATGAGAAAGCCCTTGCTTCATTGCCTGCAAAACAAATGCCACCGTTTTAGATAAAAATCAGTAGGTCAGCACATGCTTATGGGTTCCCCTCCCAATTACTCTTCTTTTATTGCTGGGGCAAATCCTGGCACCAAAAATGAAGGAAGGAAAGGTTTATTTAGTGCACAGTCAATGGAAGTTTCAGTCCATACTCAGCTGGCGCTAAGGCAGAGCAACACATGGCAGAGAGCAACCCTTCATAGAGGCAGCAAAGAGCAAGAGCAAATGGGATTAGCGGCAACAATGGCAACACCCAGCTAGTCTGTCTCCCTTACTTTGCATTCTGGCTATCCGCACCAGGCTGGGTATAATACTCACATCCATAATCCCAGCAGCACTCACACCCATAATCCCAGTGGATCATGAGTTAATCACAAACTCTAGAAATCTGCCCCATGACTGCATGAAGCTTTAGGGGTCAACTAGACACAAACCATAACAGTTCCCATAGAATGCTTACTATTGAATAGAAGTCTGCCTCAATGTATCACAAACCATCTCTCAGACGTTAAATAAGTAAGCCACTTAAATTCAGATCACTTCTTTAGCTAAATTTGTTGAAGAAATCAGAGTATTATCCTGTGGTTGTTAATGAATCTGTTTCTACAAAACACCCATCATCACCAGTCTTTACAACCTGCTGGCTCTTAGAAAATCACAGATTAAAAACAAAAACTGTTTTCTAGGAAGGAAGAGCTTTCTCAATCTGAACAATTACAGGATGAAGGCTGACCTGGCAGCCAAGAGCTGCAGTTTATTGAATTCTAATCCTAGTATAGGTCCTAATGTTGATATGGCTGGAGATAGGAGCTCTCTGCCTGTTCTCCTCACCATGAACTTTGGAATAATAAGGGCACCCTTACTTTGCAAAGGGAACATGAATGTAGAAAATGAGATGACAGCAGCATTTTCTTAGAAACAAGACATAAAACAATAACCTCCCTGTGATATTCCTCACACAGTCTTCAGCACACACATCTGTGGCTCTGCCACGTCGCTGCCATTTTGCTTATTAACTACATGTTTATTCTCAATTTCAATACCTTCTGTACAGATTGCTTCTTTGTCCCTAAACTTGCATACCTTCAGTCTCTCAGTGAACTTGCTAACCAAACTTTTGGACAAATATTCTCCCTGACTTCCAAGTGACCCTCTTCATTTGGGGCTCCCACCTGGCTCCGCCATGTCCTCTCCATACAGAGCTTACCGCCTTACTGACTGCCAGGCAGCCAGTTATCAGTGGGCATCACAGTGGCTTGTGCATCAGATGGAAAATATATCTTTCTTAACTTCCAGCCATTCCTCCCTTGCTGGCCCTGTACACAAGTAATAATGCCCCTTATGTGTCATAGCTATGTCACTACCCTTTCCAAGGGCTGTGTTACCTTTTTGTCTCCTTCAGATTCCTAGTGTTGTGTGCATATTATAGTTTAATACATGTACCCAAATGGTAAGGAACTGTTGAACCTATTATTTTTTAGTGGTTTGGTCTGTAAATTTGGGTTAAGGAAAGATGAGGTTCAAGGAGAAGAACTGAAACTTCACAAAATATTAGTTTCCCCACATTCTCATTTTTATCTTCAAGTATTCTGTTGCATAGACACCCATACGTTTGATCACTCCACAGATTTTCCCCAGCCAAACAAATCCTCTGTTTTCTTAAGCAATAAACAGTTCAAAGCACCAATAAACATTTCAGAATTACCCTTAAAAGAAAATATTATTTTAGTTTATTATTTGCCCTTATAATAATACAATCTATATTTGAGATGGCATTTGTATGAATATTTTTTATTATATACCACAGTCTCAGTTACTCTTCTTTCATTGCTGTGACAAATACCTGACACCCAAAATGAAAGAAGGAAAGGTTTATTTAGTTCACACTAACTGGAGGTTTCATTTCATATTCAGCTGGCTCCAAGGCAGAGTGGCACATGGCAGAGAGCAAGCTTTTGTGGCAGCAGCAAAGGGCAGAGAGAAAAGGGAGCAGCCGCAGCTCAGGCATCTAGCTAGCCTCTCTCTCTCCACCTTACATTGTAATGCAAATTATCTGCCCCAGGACAGGTGCAGCCTCCACACCCACAATAATCAATCACAAACTCCAGAAGCTGCCCCAGGACTGTATGAGGCTTTGGAGGGACACCTAGACACAAACCATAACAACCACACTAATGTGTCACTATAGGAACGAGATTCATCCTATAGTAAATACATTTTCTAGATTAATGGAAATAGCCTTATTAAAAACCACTCCTTTGTGCCAGCCCCACCCCTTGGACACACTGAGATGGCCATTGAGACTGGCCATAGTGGTGGGTGCCTGTAATTTCAGGACTTGGGAGGCTGAAAACAGGAGAATCATTACTAGTCCGATCTACACAATGAGACCCTGTAGACCCTGTCCTAAATTTAGAAATAAATTATTTCTTTTCATTTTTAAAGAGAAAAAAAGTAGGGAAAAACATTAGAAAAGATATAGAATTTCACTAAATAAAATTAGGAATTCAGCAATGATTGTTATATTGAATAATATTGTCTTTAAATTTGTTGTTCCAATTGTTAGATTACCAGATATAAGCATACAAAGTTGGTAAAAAAAATATTATAAGAAATTAACAATGAGAAGAAAAACTTTAAACATTGACTGCTACTTTCAATAGACCAGCAGAGATCAGCAGTACAATTACCCAGGCTATCTTGTATATATATATATATATATCCCCATTTGTTCTTTCCCTTTTTTTTTTTTTGGCAGAGCTGGGGATTGAACTCAGGCCCTTGTACTTGCCAGGGAAGCGCTTATTCTACTGAGCCATCTCCCGGGCCCCTGTTCCTTCCCTTTGAATAGATTCTTTCTCTTCCACAGTATCTATTATACCTTTCAGATTTTATTTACTCCTTCAGGTTCTTACATTAGTTAGACAATACCATGTTTACACATGTAGGTCTGATTTATTTCACTTATAAGTGTGTTCTCTAGTTGCATGAACTTACTTATAAAAGCCTTAAGTTTATCCTTTATATAGCTGAGTAGTACTCTATTGTGTTAAAAATGCCACATCTTTATTATCCATTCCTTAGCTGATGGACATTTAGGTTGTTTGTAAGATTTAGATATGATAATTTATGCTGTTGTAAGTGTGGATGCACATATATGACTGTAGTATGGTGTTTTCAGTTTCTCTGGAAAAATACCAAGGAGGTGGTGTTTTTTGAGGACTGTGTAATTGATTTCCATAGTGGTGGTATCAGTGTGCCCTCCTATCAACAGTGAGGAAGGGTTCCTTTTGCTCCCACATCCCCTCCAACATTTGTTATTGGTTGACTTCCTGCTGATAGTCATTCTTTCTGTGATGGAGTCTCAGTGCTGCTATATTTCTCAAATTACAATGATTTTGAGCATTTTTCATATGATTTTGAACATTTTTTCATATATTTATTTATCATTTGTATTTCTTCCTCTGAGAAGTGTATATTTATTTTTAGATTCCCATTTTTTTGATTGGGTCTTTGAATTTTAAGAGCATGATTTTTAATTCTTTTTTTAAAGTTTTTTTTTTGTGTGTGTGCAGGGTCTCACTATGCACCTTGGACTCATAGTGATCCTCCTGATTTCTTCCTCCCTAGTGCTGGGATTACAGGTGTACACCACCACACCCAGACTCCATCACCAGCACATCATGCCCAGCGGCAGGGCCAGTGCAGCTTGCAGTGCCAGGGATTGAACTCTGGCTCCTGTGCTTACCTAAGCAAGTGCTTAGTCTGCTGAGCTATACCACCAGCCCTTTTAATTCTTCACATGTTCTAGATAGAGGTTCTTTGTCTGAGGAACAGTCAGCTACACTTTTTTTTTTTTCCAATTTGTGCTTTTTCTTTTTATCCTGTTAGTGATTTCTTTTGACTTAAAGAAACTTTTCAAAAAGAAGAGATCCCAGATGTTGATTCTTTGAAATATTTCCTGTGTGGTTCGGTTTTTGTTCATATGAACTCTCTACCTATCCCTATGTCTTGAAGATTTCTACCTACTTTCTTCTCCAGTATATTTAGTGTTTCTGTTTTAATATTTAAATCTTCGATTCATTGTCACTGTAGTTTAGTACCTGGTGACAGGCATAGGTCTAATTTTAGTCTTCAGCATGTGGGAAGCCAGTTTTTCCAGGACCATTTATTAAAGAGGCTATCTTTCTTCCAGTGAACATGTTTGACCTCTTTGTCAAAGATAAAGTGGCTGAGTGTGTTTGTAGTTGTGTCTCTATCTTCTAATATGTTCTATGAATGCTCAGGTCTTTTTTTTTTTGCTATTACCGTGCTGATTTTATCACAGTGTCTTCATAGTATAATTTCAGGTCAGGGATTGTGATGCCTCTTGCCTTGTCTTTGTTGCCCAGGATTGCTTTGGAATTCTGAGTCTCTTTTGGTTTCAGATGAATTTTAGGGATTTTTCTCTAGATCTGTGAGATATACTGATGGTATTTTAATTGGGATTACATTGAATCTGTATCATTTTTGAGAGTATGGCCATTTTCACAATGTTAGTTCTTCCTATCCAGGAGCAAGTAGTATCTTTCCACTTTCTGAAATCCTCTTCCTTCTCTTTTCTCAGTACTTCAATTTTCACTGTATACATCTTTGATTTTCTTTGTGAGCTTTATTCCTAAGTATTTAATTTTTTGGATGTTATTGTGAAAAGTGTGGTTCTCTTTCTTTCTAGGTGTGTTCATTGTTTGTGTACAGAATACTGCTGAATTTTGAGTGTGAATTTTGTATCTAGCTATGCCACTGATGTAGGTTATTAATTCTACAGGTCTCTTGGTGGAGTTTTTGGGTTTCTTTTGTAGCGAGTCATGTTATCTGCAAATATTTATAATTTCACTTCTTCCTTTCAAATCCTTATTTCTTCTATCTCTCTCTCTCTTGTTTAACTGCTCTGGCTAATATTTACAGAACTGTATTCAATAGGAGTTGTGACAGTGGAATCCTTGTCTTATTCTTGATTTTACAGTGAAGGTTTTCATTTTTTTACCCATATAGTATGATGTCGGCTGTTGGTTTGTTATCGATGGCTTTTGTCAGGTTGAAGTAAATTCCATCTATTCCAATTTTCTCTGTGGTTTTTATCCTGAATAAGTGTTGGCATTTATCAAAAGCTTTTTCTGTATCTATTGAGATGATCATGTGGCTTTTGTCTGTGGCTTTGTTGATGTAGTGTATTACCTTTATTGATTGTGTATTTTGAACTGTCCCTCATTCCTGGGAGGAATTGCACTTGGTTTGAAAACCAGTGTTTTTACAACCTTAGCTGCTTCTTAGCATCATGGGAGGGAGGTAAGAGTATCTTTTACCACTGTGTTCAGGTTCCCTATAGACCAATTAAATACATATTATGAAAGCCTTCCAGATAGTTCCAAAATTGAGGTCTGCCTCAGAGTGGGAATTGATAATTAGTCTTTGTGTAAAGGCAGCTAATAAATATTAAGATTTCTGGTCCATACTGTTTCTGTGACAATTACTCCATCCTGTCTTTGTATAAATGAAGCAGACACCATGCAGAAATTAATGAACACTGATGTTAAAATTTTACACAGTTTTCTGTATCATTACACACCATTGTTCCTTTGAGTTTTTTTCCACAATCATTCCACAATAATAAAAAACATTCTTAACTTTAGAGTGAACAAATTTAGGCCTGGGAATGAAATCTTGTTCTATGTCTATTTTTGAAAATAAAATTATTCATCTTTCCTGTCTTTAACTTTTGTTAGAATGTTTTCATAATTCTCATGGTAGGTGAATTCTCACATCTGTGATGATTAGTCTAGTGAATGTTCTATATTTCCATGGTGCAATGTAGGATTTTTACTTCAGAACCTGGCTTGTGGTCTTCAGAAGTTCAATTCAAAAATGAATCGATATGATACTCATGAATTAATATAAGGCCAATATAATATTTTAACATAGTTGTTCTTTAACCAATAAGTCCACTGTTTCCTTTTTGCCCAGGCACTAATCTAGGTATAAAAAATAAGAAAAGAAATCCGTGTATCTATCATTACTGTATCACACTGTGCTTTTCCCTTGTGAATTATATCTACACATATTACTTGTGAAATGATAAATAACTGCAACAATCACTTAAATTCGGATGGTCTTTACTGAGTGCAATGCCTTGAAGATGGGATCTGGAGGAAAAAATCTTGAGAAACCTAGTGTAATTATTTTTGTGTTCTAATACTTATTATATTGACACTTTCCAACTTTACCCTTAAGGAATTAATGATTTTTCTTCTAAACGTAGATTATTTCTTAACTTTAACATATTTTATGGCATCTAAGACAAAAGATGAATTCAAAATTGCTTTAAAAATTAGATCTTTAAAATCATGTCTTAACTTTCCAAAGAGTGAGATGAGTTACTGACTTACAAGAAACACTTAAGGTCTTAGGTGTTTTGAAATGATGTTCTCTGCTTCACAAACAGAGCGATTATATTCTTGGAGCAGCAAAAACCCTTCACCACCACAGCACAATGGAGGTCTGAGCCCTGGTTAGAGCAGATGAAGGGCAAAAAGACTGCTGTGGAAACAGTTTTCAACCCTGGCTGGATATCAAGGATGTACACAGAGCTTTTAAAAATGTAATTTCTTTAGCGTTTTGGGCTTCATAGCCTGAGATAATGGCACAACCCCCCCTCCCCAATCCCCTCTTTTGTAGAGGTCTTCTCTCCTCTCTATTAGTGTGTATTTGGAGATCTGACATGTGATTCCTGACAACGCTGTGTCCTGATGACTTCCCATCTGAATTTTTTAAAGCATTCTACTACAAGACTCAGACATTGACCACTCTGTAGAGAACAAGCCATATTTGGAAGCTGTGACTCTATACATTTTCCTTAAATTTTTCTCTGTCTCTGATGCTCCCATAACTACAGTTTTCTGACTCTGCCTCTCTGCCTTTCTGCCTCCTCTGTCTCTCTCTGTCTCTGTCTCTCTGTTTCTGTCTCTATCTGTTTCTGTCTCTGTCTCTTTCTCTGTCTCTCTCTCTCTGTCTCTCTCTCTCATTGAAACCCAGGTATTCCCACATGCTGAGCAAATGCTCTACCAGTCAGCTAAACTCCCAATCCTTTATGGCAAGTTAGAAAGCTTGATATGATTTTTCTTCATTTTTCTCTTCTGAATTCCCCAGAAACACACCTACTCTCTAGTACTACTGTATCTTTTAACCACAAGCAGGAGTTTCAGTGCTGGCCTGACAACCAAACTCACAGTAGGACAGTAGAACTGCCAGCTTTAGAGGTTCCCATTTCATAGATGAAGCAGGAGAAAGGAGGGGAGAGGGAGATGGGGAGAGACGGGGGAGGGAGAGGGAGAGGGAGAGAAAGTGTGCACAGTATGGGAATGGAACTTGGGGCCTTGTTCATGTCAGTCTAGTGCTTTACTATTGAGTCATTTTTCCAGCCCATAATGGTTCTTAATCATTACAGATATAGTTGTCAATGACACCTTACCCTCCCATGAAAGTTGTCTATTTCAATTAAATTTTATTCTAGACCTTGGGAGTAATATGGTGGGAAGATAAAGAAGAGACATTCTATCTCCAAAATTAGCAAAAGTGAGTGGCAAAAAAGCAGCAAGATAAGGCAGCAACAATACTAAAGGTATGTGTGTGTAGAGGAAGGGTTATTGCAGTATCAGTCTAGAAATTCCCATGAAGAGGCATTGTATGGAGGTCAGTGATAGAGTACCTGACTATTGCTTATCATATAGGAAGCTCTAGAATTTTTTGATGAGGAAGAGTGTGACTTTATTCATAGACTTCTCAAAAACACAGGCTGCAAAAACTAGGGATTTGGATTGGCAAACTTGTAACCTTCCATGACATTTATCCAGGGACTGCCCTGGAACCCTGTACCCAAGAGGCAAGATCTAAGTGCCATTCTGGGCAGCCTCCTTACCTGTCATCCACACCCACTCCACTGTGCAATGTAGGACACTGCATCCACCCATCAGTTCTAGGACAACATCTAGTGCTAGTTTTTCTTTGTTCTGATGGGCACTGCAATCACATCTTTGACCTGAGTCACAGGCAAAACTCACACCCTGTCAATGTTCTGTGAGGCTGCTGGTTGCTCTTTTCTAAGAGGCTCTTGCTGGCATCCTCTTAGCATATCCACCGTAGAGGCAACTGGTGTTCTTATACAAGGTGACCAAGGTGCAGGACAGCAGCTCCTCTTTGACCCTGGCAGTTTCTTGAACTGTGTGCAAGGCTAGGCCTGGGTGGGCATCCTGACAAAAGCTTTTGGAAACCTGCAGGTTTAGGGAGAGCTGTAGCAAGGGGGCTCTGGGTAAGCAGGATCCCATGTTCCTGTGAACTGCCCTCTGCAAGGTAGGGCTTTGTACTGCCTGGTGAGGGAGGAATTAAGGAGCATCAGTCTCCACAGTTTTCTCCAATGGGATCTATTTCTGAGAGCCCCTGGCTTCTCAGGTGGAAAAGTACATCGAGCATGCCCATGGACATGTTGGAGAAGTACTTCAACAGGCTTTATGACCACACAGCTGCTGGTGAAGTGATGCCTGTGGGTCTGGTAGACAGATGGCACAGATGGTTTTCATAATGTCCAGCAGATTTCTGTCAGCTTCTTGGTAGTGGACTACCAAGGGGTTTCTTTAGAGACAGCCAGCTGCAGTCGTCTCTCCAATACCTTGTGTCATTCTAGGACAGGTGTGGTATATTTTTAGGATGCCCTTTCCCCAAAATGCCACAGCCTTTGGGTGTATTTTGCTTGTACAAAATGTCTTTCTTGACTCACCACAATAATGTGAAAAATGAAGGTGTCAGCCAAAGGCTCCCTAACCCATTCTTCTTTCATCAGCCCTTCTCACAGGCAATCCATTAACATCCAAGGACCACAGAAATCTGGGTGGCAGCCCTAAAACTCATTAGAGAAGGAACTGTTATAAATTTTCCTGAACTTTGTAAAGTTTCCTTTGTTTATTTGAGTCAGGGTCTCACTATGTGTTCCAGGCCAGCCTTCAATTCACTGTATTGCCCAAGCTAGCCTTGAAACCACAAAGATCCTTTTGCCTTAGCCTCCTGAGTGCTGGCATTACAGTACTCCACCCCATTTGGCCAGTAAAGATCCCTCTGAAAGACAACATGGAGTATAGCTGTCCAAATGACAATGGGTATAGAAAGCCCTCCTCCAGTTTGGCTCCAAGCTTGGTAGGAAGCTACCAAGATATGTGTCTTCCATCAGATAAAATTGGCATCTCCTCTGGGAATGTTCTTTACACCTTCACTGCTTCTTCTCCAGGGCTGCTGAAGAAGTGAAATGAATGAGAATTCTATGATCTGTCTTTGTGTACAGCCTTCAGCTCCATGGAGGCATTCGGCAGGATAAGCACAGGGGAGGCTGCAGCTGCTCTTTCCAGCCTGTGCTGTGTCATGTTTGCTGCTGCCCTTGGAGTGTTGCGGCAGCTGGTCCAGTAACTGGTGTAGTGACACCAAGGACAACTGAACACATGGTAAAGGTACATATAACAGTCAGTGGGGAAAGAAGAAGGCTCTGGAATCCCTGAGTATTTCAGCAAGACAGGCTCCTCCTGAGAGAATCTGATTTGTGGTGGTCTCATTTGATGGTGACACTCCTGGATGGTCCTTCTATACAGTTGGGACACTCTCCTGGGCATAGCTTTACTTTAGTGGTAGCAGGTTTTCCCTTCTTTGGGGGAACTGATTTCTCCAGCATGCCCGGACGGCCTTCAGGGAAATGACAGTGGATCCCTGGTCTTAAAACCTATTTTCCTTTTCTGTATCTTGTTTGGCTCCTCCATTACATCACTCTTAGGAAAGGAGTCTCCAGGTATGGAAAAGATAAAACAAGGGCTTATTAGGTTTTCTGTGTAATCCTGATTAAAGGGAGTTAAAACTTTAGTAGAGAAATTCCCCTAGGAATAATCTCAAGGATGGGAGTAGAAAAAGAGGAAAAACAGTTAAAAAGAAAAAAAAAAATACACAATTTTGGGACTTGCATGAAAGGACCAGAAAAAGAGCTCACAGGGAGGGTAGAGTCCATATGCATAAAGCCAAAAATCTGAGACAGTTTTCTCTCTCCACCTCTGATGTAGGGGAAATTCATGGGGGAGGGGCCTGCCTAACTTTGGGGAAAGCTCCTATTTGGTGTACACAAATACACACTAACATCTATGCACTAACACACACACACTCACACACACACACACATACATGCTAGAGTCACTATATTAATATGATAGATACCCACATATCTGCTCACTAAGTCTAAATGCTAGCCATGTCTAAGGCTCCTCCTAACCAACCAGATGCCTATCCCAGAGATAAGGCCCTGTTAGGGGTAAAGAGAAAGAAGTCATGCAAAGTCCCCCAAAGGAAGTGACACACACAGGGAGCTCTAGTCTAATCAAAGACAGAGAAGGGAACTGCTTAGGTTATGGCAGTTTCCAGGTAGCAAGCAAGACCTCCCATACCCAATAAAAACAGCCAAGAACAAAAGCCCATGGATCCTCTGTCCTTCTGGAGCCCCCTGCCCTTGTTCTTACCAGGATAGCTACTTATCTGCTTCTTGTCCTTCCTTTCCAATAAATAAGGGAGAAAAGTTTGGTTCCTTTCATCTGTTACTGATGCTGAGTTTGTGCTCCTGGTGACCTGCTCCGACAGCTCCACAGCTGTGCTCCATCCCTGATGCACCAACTCTGACCTTCAGCCTCAGCTGCAAACTCAAGAGTTCAGAGTTCCAAGAACTATCTCAAGAATCAACCTTAAGTATCTCTTCTACATAGAAGTTGGCAGGCTGTGGACGAATCCCTTCCAGGAAAGGAACTCCTGAGAGTTCCCACTCAGGCAGCCTTTGAGTTCAGCGTGGGGGGAGGGGGAAAGAAGTGGAGAGAGAGAAGGGGAAGGGGGAGGAGAAGAGAAAGAGAAGAGGGAGGAGGAAGAATTTCTCAGGGCAAGGAGCTCCTGCTTAGGCTCCACGCAGGCCACTATAACACAGTCAGCTTGGGCTTTCAGGTGCGTGGGGCTCCTGGCCACCCATCACAGTGCTCAAGCAGGGCTTCTGCCACCCACAGTACCCCATGGGCTTTGAGTTTTCTTTCTTTTCTTCTGCATATTTTCTTATGATAATTAGGACTTACAGGAAACTCTAATTTTTCAGGCTTTTTGTGGCTGTAATAGATTATGAGCATCAACTTCAGAGTTAGGATGATTTTCCAAATATAAGCATAACATAAATGTAGCCATTCTTAAGAAAATGGAAGTTTTTCAGATTAAACTAGGCGCATGTTTTATGTAGGTGGCTTCTATTAAGATCAGGAAGAAAAGGTATTACACAGAAAGTAATAGGGTATTTAATGAAAGTTGAGCTTGATTTTATGCTTATGAACTTTGTAGTGATAATTCCCCTACGTATCTATTATGATCTTTTAAAGTGAGCACCACCGGCGGACGCAACCATGGCCGAGGAGCAGCCCCAGGGTGAGCTGTTCGTGAAGGCCAGCAGCGATGGCGCCAAGATCGGGAACTGTCCCTTCTCCCAGAAACTGTTCATAGTGCTCTGGCTCAAAGGAGTCACCTTCACCGTCACCACCGTGGACACCAAGAGGCACACGGAGACTGTGCAGAAGCTTTGCCCAGGAGGACAGCTCCCATTCCTGCTGTATGACATGGAAGTCCACACAGACACTAACAAGATTGAAGAGTTTCTGGAGGCTATGCTGTGCTCGCCCAGGTACCCCAAAACTGGCGGCTCTAAACCCTGAGTCCAACACTGTGGGGCTGGACATCTTTGCCAAATTTTCTGCCTACATGAAGAATTCAAACCCAGTGCTCAGTGATAACTTGGAGAAGGCTCCTGAAGGCCCTGAAGGTTTTAGACAATTACTTGAGATCCCCACTCCCAGAAGAAATGGATGAGACCAGTGAAGAAGATGAGGGTTTCTCTCAGAGGAAATTCCTGAATGGCAACAAGCTCTCCCTGGCTGACTGCAACCTGTTGCCAAAGCTGCACATAGTGCAGGTGGTCTGTAAGAAGTACAGAGGCTTCACCATCCCCGAGGCTTTTCAGGGAGTGCATCGGTACTTGAGCAATGTTTATGCTCAGGAAGAAGTTGCCTCCACCTGTCCAGATGACGAGATGGAATTGGCCTATGACAAAGTGGCTAAGGCCTTCACATAGGGTGGTGGCGGAGTTTAGGCCCCTTCACTCACCTTCCTCTGTGTTCCCAAAGAGGCCCTGGTGAGGGCACACTCCACAATGGCCTTCAGGCTGAAGTCCTGCGCAGTTGTGCCTGGTGGGTGGGTGGGTGGCTGGGGGTGGGGCAGGGTCATGGGTAAGATTTTTATTGTGGGGTGGGTAGGACAAGTATTTCAGTAATAAAATGCAGACTCAAAAAGAGAGAGAGAGAGAGAGAGAGAGAGAGAGAGAGAGAGAGAGAGAGAAACAAATAAATTTTAAAAAAATGAGCACCACCTTGTGGAGGAAGAAAGAGCTGTATTCACTTCCAAGCTCTCACATCTTCCATGCAACATGGAACAAATAACTGATCTTTATTATCATCATCTCTCAAATAGACACAGTAACCTACTTCTTAAGTTTATTGAGAGGCTTAAATAACATCATAGGTATAAATTATTGGCATATATTTAGTACCAAATAAATTTAGTTTCATTTTCTCTTTGTATGTGCCATTTTAAGGGGTATCCCATAATCCTGGGGGATAAGAAAGATTTGTATGAATTGTAACCAAATAGTTTACTTTTTACATCATTTAAAATCTCCTCAAAGAATTACTGAGGCTGTGTTTATGAATGCTTCACCACATTAGAAGGAACAGATCCTCTGACATAAGTTTTAAGTCTTGGCTAATATGCTCAGTCAGATCAAGTGACAGATACTTTACTGAGCATTTTAGTTACTTTAGGAAGTTCTGATGTTGCTCAAGATGGGTGAGAGTCCAAGGCAAAGAACTAAATTATTTTGCCTAAAAAAGTAGGTGAAAAGTTGAACTTCTGAATACATGCCTGAACAAAGAAAGTGAGAAGGTTTGGCCATAAGGAGAGAGGGGGAGGATAAAGAGTGGGAGAAAGAAGGGGAGGAGAAAGAGCATTGTTGATGACTGGAGAAGGAGTGGGCTATGGCCTAATGAAGAAAATTGGCATGTGAGATAATGCTATGAGAACCTCTAAGAGTTATGAAGTTTTTGCTCTGCAATATAGTAATTTTAACTGCTACTCTACACCACTGATCGTGTGCAAGTCAGAAGTTTTAAGTCTATGGTAAGAAATATTTTAGTGCATGAAAAATAATTTAAAATCTCATATACTATCCAGTCTTAAACTTTCAACTGTATAAATAGATTCAAAGAAAAATGAGCACCTGAAAAATATTTATAAGAACAAGAAATGAAAGAAATAAGAAATGGAATTGAATAGAATTAAATATAGGATCGAAAATTGTGTTCTGAAATGCTTATTTCTCTGTAGTTTTACTAATACTGGGTATTATATTGAAATAAATATTATCCATGCCATATTGGGGATTTATTTATTTATTGTCTTTTTGAGACAGGATCTCGCTATGCAGCTCAGGCTGGCCTCAAGCTCACTCTGCAAGCCAGGCTGGTCTTGAATTCACAAGAATCCTCCTGCCCCTACCTCCCTAATGCTGGGATTATAAGTGAGTGCCACCATGCCCAGGAATACTAGTGATGTAGTAAATAGTACAGATGATTTTTTTTGTATTTATTGACCTTTTAAAATCTTCAATTAATTCAACAAACATTTATTGATATATGTCATAATTCTAGACATTATAAATATAAAGATAAATAAGGTCAGGTCCCTAGCCTCAAACTCATGGTTTAATGCAAAGGTAACATGGAAAAATTAATAACAGTGATTATTACAATGCTTGTGCAAAAAAGGAGTAGATGACGAAAAAAATAAAGATATATTGTATACATATAGCAACTCCCCATGGTACATGTGATCAATACACACGGTGAACATACACTAATTAAAAGACATTTTCTTTTACTTGTTTACAGAAATGAGGCCATTCAATAAAAAGGGTGATATAATACACTTTAAGTTTTGATCAAATGTTCTCATGGAATTTTTACATATGTAGGGCATTACTGCTATATGAATTCTCTAGTTTTTAGTAAGGGTTTAGGCTTATTCACATTCTTTGGCAATTCTCTACATTTGTAAAGTTTCTGTTTAATATGTATGAATAAGAGTTGAACGTGGATTAAATTGGCTCTGTTACAATCTTTACATCATAACATTTCTATTACATATGAATTCACTAGTGTCTAGTAAGATTTGAACACTGCTGGAAAACTTCGCTACATTCTTTGCATTTGTAGATTTTCTATCAAGGATGAATTCTCTGTTGTTGTTTTAAGTCTTTCTTTTCATTAAAACCTCTGCCACAGTTATCATGTGGTTTCTACCTATTATGATTTTTCTGATGTTAGGAAGAGCTGATCTTTGATGAAAGTCTTTGAAATTCTTTGCATTGGTTGAATTTTATAATGTTGATAAGTTTTTCATCCAATATAAATATCCTGGTACTTAGGTAGGGTATATTTCTCATTAAAAGTCTTCACATGATCCTTAAGTATGTCATAAAATACTTAAGGATCATGTGAAGAATTTCAATAGATAGACAACAAAAGGTTATGCTACTAAATTTCTCAAGTTATCCCATGTAGTCATTGAAAATTACAGTTTTTCAAGAAATAAGGACACAAAAAGAAAAAAAGACATGAAAAATTTCTCATTTGTGCCAAAAATCTCTATTTTCTTGGAATCAGGAATTTGAAATTCATTTATTCAAATCAGAAACTCTCAAGAGATAATTTTTTAAAAGGATAAAATTAAATATTGAGAGTGAATTAGAAATTCTGTGGAGACATTATTCTCAGCTAGAAAGATCAGGTTTTTTTAATTCTGTAAGATTATACTTCTACACAAATTCTGCAACACAGCACCTAAGAATCCCCACTCTTCTAGAAAGAAATGAACGGCCATATCCTACACTGTCGATAATTTCTAAATATTACATTGTCTCTTTGGTCATCAGCAGAGCTATTAATTAGACTCTTAATTCTTTGTTTTTCTTTTCTCTTACCTCCTCCTCCACTGCTCTTCTTTCTTTCCAACTTTTGTTTCCCTTACCATTTGCAAAAGCTTTATGTTCATCATGTTTCTTATGCTTGAATTTTGTTCATCTCCTCTCCACTCATTTCACCTCCCCCCATCTCTTCTTACCCCATCCATCTGAAAAAGAATTCATGCTGTTTGTTGCTTCTTGTTGTTATTTCTTGTGTCATTGGAGTTCTGTTACAAAAGTCCTTACCTATCACCTGTGTCTTCAAGGGTTTAATTTTTTTATCTTCCAGCATTTTAAGTGTTTCTGGTTTAGTATATCTGTGATCTATTTTTATTTTAGCTTAGTACATGGTGAGACACATGGGTCTAGACTTAGTCTTCTCCATGCAGTCTATTTACTAAAGGGTATATCTTTGTATGTTTTTAGTTCCTTTGTCAAAGATTAAATAAGAGAATATACTTGTGGTTGTTCCTTCTTTCACCGTTTGAACCACATGCCTGCTTTTATGCCAATACTATGCTGTTTTAATTATGGTAGTTTTGCAAAAACTTCAAATTTGGTAATGTGATGTCTCCTACTTTTCTTTTGTAACCCAGGATTCCTTTTGCCCTTTTTGTTATTTTGTATTTATTTATTTACTTTTCAATTTATGTAGTTGGTACAGGGTCTCACTATGCAGCTCGGACTTGTAGCGATCCTCCTGTTTTCCAGCTCCCCAGGGCTGGGATTATAGGTGTGTGCCACCACACCTGGACTCATTTCCCAGCTCTTCACGCCCCAGGGGTGGGGCCAGTGTGGCATGCAGTTGGGGAATTGAACCATGATCCCTGTGCTTGCCAAAGCAGGCGCTTAGTCCACTGACCTATCTCGCTGGCCCTTGCTTTTGCTCTTTTGGTTATCTTTTAATTCCATATGAATTTTAGGATTGCTTTCTTTAGATCTGTAAGAAATACTATTTTGCTTGGCATTGTGCTAAGTCTATACATCAGTTTTGGAAGTATATTAAGTCCCTCATGTAGGAATGAGTTCCATTCTGGAAGAACTTTTGCAAGTTGCTTTCCTTTGTAAGCCTGACAGTGTGACTTCATTGGCACAGCAAATTTCACATCTTTTATGATCCTGTCCTTGTTCTTTAGAATTGTGCCAGTGGTGGGGCAAGTCATGTTGTAAAAGTGAACAATGTCTACCATCTTTTTGCCTTGGTCCGGTCTCTCAATTACTTTCCCTTTTGTTTCCATGGTGCTTTGTGCTTCCTAGCAGTTCCCTCCATATCAACACTGCTTTTCCTTTTGCTTCTGATCATCGTGGGCTCCGACTGAACACTGTGCTACTGTACATGGTCACACTGTGCAGTAAGCACACAGCATAACTGCGACAGTGTTGTACAGGCTTGTGAGCCACTTCTGTGATTTGTTTGCACTTACGAATGATTACAATGAGGTCTGATCACATCTGGGAAGTTCTCAGTCAAATATTTGTAAATTAGGGATTTATTTATAGTCATTTGAAGTACATTGGTTCTGCATACCCATGAACATATGGCATCTTTCCATTTCCTAATATCCTCCTCAATTTTCTTGTAGAAGGAGATGTAATTTTCATTGTCAGGTCCTACACTTACTTTTATTAGGTTAATCCTAAAGTATTTCATTTGTACTGATGCTATTGTGGATAGTGTTGTTTTCCTAATTTATTTCTGACTGAATTAATTATTAGTTTTTGTTTATTTTGTATTCTGTTACATTATTCAATTTGATCATTAATTCTAGGGGTCTCAATGGAGTTATTTTGGGGGGGAGTTGTAAATACAGATTATATCATCTGCAAATTACGTTGCATCAACTTAATCATTTCCTATATGTATCCCATTTATTTCTTTATCTTGACTAATTGCTCTAATGTTTCTGGACTGTGTTGAACAGGAATGGTGATAGTGACATACTCATCTTGTTCTTAAAAGATTTTAATTTCTACCTATTTAAAATTATTTGGCTGGAGTGGGGAGATAGCTCAGTGGAGTAAGTACTTGCTTCGCAAGCACAAGGTCCTGAGTTTGATCCCTGGTGCTGGAAAAATAAAAGGCTCAACTTCCTTGCGATCAGCACATTAATTATTAGAGCCATCCAGAAAGCTCAGCAGACTAAAGTACCTGTTTAGGCAGAGCACAGCGGCTGGGGTTCAATCCCCTGGTGTGCCATGCCAGCCCTGCCCCCAGGTGCACTGAGCCAGTGATTGGAACTGGGCATGGTGGCAACTGTTTGTAATCTCAGCAGTTGGGAGGCTGAAAACAGGAGAATCACTATGAGTCTGATTTCATAGTGAGACCCTGTACTAAAAACATAAGATAAATAAATAAAATTATTTGGCAATAGGTTGGCATATGAGATAAATTTTATGGGGTTAAATATGATAATAATGTTAAATATATTAAAATATATTTGCATGTATGATGAATGTAAAATAGTGGGAAAGAATTTTTAAAAACTAATTATGCTTTAATATGCTGAGCTATAAAAGGCTCAAGTTGACAACCTCTGACATTGCCAGTCCTGCAGATAACCCACTACTATTACCGACTACTGGACTATATTGGATTATTTTGCTGAATTCATGTACCTACAATATTTAAATGTCAATGGAATACCCATCTCTGGCAAAACTAAACAAAAAAAAAGGGATACAAATGAAGGACCATTTTGTATCTGTGTATGCAAAATAGTTAGGATAGATATACAGCTACTTTCTCTTAATTCAGTGAGAAGAAAGATTTGAACTAATAGCGTTTGGACAGGATATCATGTCTGCATCTCGTACTATGAATAACCACTATGAAGACAACAATGTGCAATATATCATTTTTTTTTAAATTTTTTTGTGGAACTGGGAATTGAACTCAGGCCCTTGTGCTTGCCAGGGAAGCACTTATTCTACTGAGCCATCACCCTGGCCCTTAATTATTGAAACTGTCCAATTAATTGGTTTTGAAACAGTCTCATTGCTATTTGTTTCTTAATGAAATTAATAAAAAAAACTAATTACAGTGAAAGATTACTTTAGATACAATTTTTTAAAAATTTGAAACAGGGGAGCTGGCCAAATATCTCAGTGGATTAAGGTGCCTACAAGCAGGTGCGGGGGCTGGGGGTTTGATCCTCGGGCCTGCCATGCTGGCTTCTCCCCTAGGGCACACTGAGATGGCAATTGGGACTGGCTGTGGTGGCACACACCTCTAATCCCAGCTCTTGGGAGGCTGTAAACAGGTGGAACACTATGAGTCTGATCTAGTAGTGAGACCCCGAATACCCTGTAGACCCTTCCCCCTCAAAAAAAAAAAAATTGACACAGGGTCTCACTATGTAGTTCAGACTCAGTGATTCTTCTGTCTCAGCCTCCTCAGGTCTGGGATTACAGGTGTGCATCACCACACCTGGTTTGAGGTTAGCATGGCATGCCCAGGGTTTTAGGGCTGAAACAGGATGAGGTACTGGGAATTGCACGTGGGACCTTGTGCTTGCCAGGCAGGCACTTAGATCAGCAAGCTATCTCCCCAGCCCACAAAAAAGTTTTAACTGAAAAATGTGAAATGATGTAATATATGAAGAAAGTGGTACATCTGGTACTACAGTTTATAGAAACAACATCAAAATCTGATCCTGTAATATAATTAAAATTTTTATTAGTATAAGTTATGGGCTTTCTGTGTATCATCAGTATGCATTCTTGGAATTGTTAACTACTTTCATTTCCACCACATACTTTTGCTCTTCTTCAATTTTGTAGGGTTTTTTTTTGTCCAAATCATTGTGAGATGAAAACATCTTTGTTCTCACAGTATAATAATGCCTAATAATACCTAATGAATTTTTTTTTTTTTTTTGGTGGAACTGGGGATTGAAATCAGGTCCCTGTGCTTGCCGGGTAAGTGCTTATTCTACTGAGCCATCTCCCTGGCCCTGCCTAAAGAATCTTCCTGAGAAATGCCCAGTAGAAAAAGAAGTTGTTTATTATTAGAGGATGACAAATATTTAGCCCAGGTGTCTTAAGTAGTTACTTTAGTAAATGTGAATACACTCAAGTGCCTGTGAATCATATCTAGCACTTGTCAAATATGTGCTTTCTGTGAATTATCACCCCAAGTCTCCTTCAGAATACAGGCTTTGTTCTCCTTTACAGAGGTGATCATACAGTGACCTGCCACCCTGTGACCATATGAGGCTTTGGTGGAAGATTGCAACACAAATCATAAGAGCAGCTCACCTATCCACCATCATCCAGTTCTTGAAAATTCAAGCACATGTGTAGATGGTCTGCCTCTCCCAACTCCATCTTCAGAAACTGTCTACAGTGTCATTATTCCTAAAGCTACCTATCAAAACCCTTTAAAAGTACCTAGAGGATCTCAATTGTATCCCTACCCACAGGTTCAAAATCTGCTTCTGCTATCACATGTCTTCATCTTCTTAGATTTCTTCTGTCCATGACCTCAACTATGTTTCTGTATTTAGGGGGGAATAATCCAGGCTATATCCTTGCCTCCACTGTCTGCAGAATAAACCATTCCTTCCACAAAAGTTGTACTGTCCTGTTTTCATGGTCTTTGTGTCACATTGTCAGAATCTGCCATTTTCTTCCCATTTGCATCTTTCCGTTATACATAACATATCCAAGATCATAGCTTGGAAACCTGAGTTTAGCCTTCACTGGATTTCCGATGTATTTGAGTATATGAGGTGCCTAGAGAGGTAATTATATCATTTCAAAATAAGGAAAGCGAGTAACTTTTTAATCTCAGAATGCTTACTTGAGGAAGCTTCTTACTATATTTTTTGACTTTTGAAACAAACTTTAACTCTCCAAAAAGCAAAATAAGCCTTGCATTACTCTTTTACTTCAAAATGTCTATCTCCTAATCCCTCATATCCTCATCACTGCTGCAGGAATCCAGGTTAAAAGCACAGGTGAGGGTGACCCCTCCCATCACAATATCAAATTCAGGAACAGAAGTGAACCACACCCAAAGGCATGCAGAACTTGTGCTCTCCTCACCACTGCCACAACCAAAACGAACTGCTCAGAAAGGCATAGAGGCCAACGGGAATTCCAGTAATACAGTGAGATCCCAACTAGGGCTCACGGATGGACAGGTGGGACTACTCCTGTGAAAAGTTTGAAGCAACAATAATATGAGCCAACAGGTGATAACTTAGGTGAACCAGTGTTATGCGTGGAAACAAAGACACATGGAATAGAAACAGGTGGGTTGGGAAACCTCTGCTCTCTTTTTGTTTTGTTTTGTTTTGTTTTGTTTTTGTTTCTTTTTCTTTTCTCTCTATTTTCTAAACAGCCTGGGAGAGCTACAGCCACAGAAAACTGTTCTAATCCCACAAACCCAGAGGCCAACTTCAGTTAATCCCTTGACTAAGTCATCATTGTTTTTTCTTCTTCCCTCCATTCTCATTTCCCACAGCTTGTGTGATCATCCACTGTCCAGCCTTTCTTCTACTTTCTTTTGAGTTATCTTTATTTTATCCACTATTCTTCTTAAATCTCCCTACCGAAAGGTAAAACCACTTTATTGAGGGGAAACACTTTAAATACAAGCTCCCAATTTATAGTTGATTCTATTATATAATTATAGATTTTTCCATAATTAAAATTTAAGTCACAAAATAACTACCACAGTTTATCAGTTTCTAAACTGTGCTTGATATTATTGTTACTACTAATTATACTACCTTACCCAGAACGTCGTATCTGTTGTAATCAGTTGTTCCCCCTTGTGTAACAATACTGAGAAACTCCAGGGTAATAACCTCATCACACAACACCAATAACTGCAGGCTGAGACAGATACTAACATCTCACTCTTAGTTAACTTGAAAGGAAGTGTCTTAGGCTAGACTCAAGCCAAGGAACTCCTAGACACAGAAGACAACCCTGAGGAACAGATGTTTCCTAGAGAGGACTTTAAACTGGCAAAATAGCTACCTACTACAAAAACTTTTACATGAATCCACACAGAAAACAAAATAAAAATTTTTCCAATAGAAGATGACACGATGCAGAATCAAAATGCAGTATCAAACTTTTAGCCCACACAGAAAACTTCATGAGACAATGACAGGAAAATGGAAGACAGACATCTGAAATTTATAAATAATAGCAACAAAAGTAAAGAAACAAACTCATGTGGCTAGAGAACAAACCAGATCAGAAATAATTTCTCAAGTAAAAATTGAATCTCAACATTCATAAAGGAACTGCTTAGCAAATCTAGAGTGGAGACAAATAAAAAATCATTATAGGTAAAGCAAGGAAACTGTGAACAGTCAATATAGGAAAAAAAATGGAATTCATGAAATAGATTCAAACAGATATCCAGGAAATTAGAAATTCCACTGAAATCTGGCAAAACTGCTTGAAAGCAATTGAAGACACACTTTCAGACCTTGAATACAGGATTGCAGCTAGGGATCATGAAAGGTAAGGTCTCTTGAAAACGGCAAAATATGAAATAACATTTCAGCAGCTTCAAGACAATACAAACGACATTCTTTGTGTACAAAAATGTTACTGATTTTTGGGTGTTCCCTTTGTGTCTGGTATGTTTCTGTATTTGGTGATTAAATGTAGAAGACTCTTGGTGGAGTTTTGGGGGCCTTTCACTCATGTAGAGTATAATGTCATCTGCAAACAATGATGACTTCACTTCTTCCTTTTGAATCCTTATTCCTTTTAACTCTCTCTTTTCTAATTGCTCTGGCTAATGTTTCCAGAACTATATTGAATAGGAGTGGAGATAGTGGACTTCCTTGTCTTCTTCCTGATTTTAAAGTGAAGACCTTCAGTTTTTGCCCATTTAGTATGATGTTGGCTGTTGATTCTCATAGATGGCTTTTTATCAGGTTGAGATATAGACCTTCTGTGCCAATTCTTTGTAGAGTTTTTATATGAATGAATGTTAAACTTTGTCAAAACTTTTCCTGCATCTATTGAGATGATTATCTGATTTTTGTTCTTAGTTCTATTGATGTAGTGTATTACATTTATGGATTTGAGTATGTTGAACCATGCTTGCATTCCTGGAATGAATCCTACTTGGTTGTGAAGCATAACGTTCTTGATGATTTGCTGTATTCTGTGTGCTAGTATTTTATTGAGGATTTTTGCATCTATATTCATTAGAGAGATTGGCCTGTAGTTCTCTTTTTTAGTTGAATCTTTCTCTGGTTTTGGAATCAGAGTAATACTTGCCTCCAGGAATGAGTTTGGGAGTGTTACTTCCCTTTCAACTTCATTGAAGAATTTGAAAAGAGTTGGCATTAAGTCTTCTCTAAATTTCTTGTAGAATTCTGCTGTGACTCCATTGGGATCTGGGCTTTTCTTTGTTGGTAGGTTTTGTATTACATTTTCTATTTCATTTCTTGTTATTGGGTTATTCAGAGTTTGTATAACTTCTTCACTCAGCTTGGCATTTTGTATGTATCTAGGAAACTGTTCATTCCTTCTGTGTTTTGCATCCTATGAGAGTAAAGATGTTTGAAGTAGGTGTTGATGATCTTCTGAATTTCTCTGGGGCTCTGTAGTGATTTTGCCTTTTTTATTCCTTATTGCCTTAACTTAGGTTTTTTCCTTCTTTTTTTTTTTTTTTTTTGAGTAGGTTGGTTAGGAGTTTACCAATTTTATTTACTCTTTCAAAGAACCAAATCTTTGATTCATTTATTCTTTGTATTGTTTTCTTCATCCCCAATGCATTATTTTCTGTTCTAATCTTTATAATTTCCTACCTTCTTTGGGCTTTGGGTTTGACTTGCTGTTCTTTTTCTAGGAGCTTGAGGTGCAGCATAAGATCATTTGTTTGGGCTTGTTCTCTTTTCCTAATGTGCGGATTTACCACTATAAGTCTTCCTCTTAAGACAGTTTTCATTGCATCCCACAGGTTTCCATAAGTTGTATCTGCATTTTTACTTGATTGTAATATTTTTTTAATTTCTCCTTTAATTTCACCCAGTGGTTGTTTAGAAGGTTCTTGTTTAATTTCCAAGGGTTTATGGTGTGTTTGTAGTTTCTCTCGTCAATAATTTCCAGTTTTATTGCACAGTGATTAGATTCTATGTATGGGATAATTTCAGTACATTTGCATTTACTTAAGAGTGTTCTGTATGCTAATATATGGTCTATTTTGGAAAATGTCCCATGTGCAGCTGAGAAGAATATGCATTTTGTTCTTGTCAAAACACTCTGTAAAGGTCTACCAGTCAATATTTTTTTTACAAGCTTTGTTTAGTTCTGTTATTTCTTTGCTTATTTTTAGTCTAGTTGATCTATCTTTTTGCGAAAGTGGCATGTTAAAATTCCCCATTACTATTGTACTATTGCTCATTTGATTTTTCATATCTGTTAAAATTTGTCTTATATAGGAGGATGTTCCTACATTGGGTGCATATATCTCTCTTCCTCTTGCAGTTTTCCCTTTACAAGAATGTAGTGACTTTCTTTATCTCTTAAAATGATTTTTGTTTTCAAGTTGATATTATCAGCAATCAGGATATCTACCCCTGCTTTTTTAAAATTTCCATTGGCATGGAGGATTGTTTCCCATCCTTTGACTTTTAATCTGTGAATTTGTTTTTGAGTGAAATGTGTTTTTTGTATGTAGCATGTTGTTAGGTTTTTCTTCTTAATCCACTCTGCTAGTCTATTTCTTTTGATTGGTGAGTTGAGACCATTTACATTGATGGTTATAACTGATACATCTTGGGGTATCTTTGTCATGTTATTTTCCTGTTATAGGTTCTGTACTTTTCTTCTCTTTTTAATTACTTGCTGTTTAATGGTTCCTTTCTCTTTTTCTTCAAGTTGTGATCATTTCTGTTTCTTTCTTTTTTTCTTTTCTTTTTCGTTCTCACCATCAACATTTATTACTTTAGTGAAATTAATTGCACAGGCAAATACACACAATTGGTTCCAAAGTAAATCAGGACAGATGTAAGGGAGTGTACTACACCAAAGTGACAGATTGTTCTGGTAATTGAGGGAAAGGACAGTGAGACAACATTCTTCCATTAGTGGGTCACTTGTGAAAAGATTCTAATGCTGTTTTCCGGAATTTTTTTTTTTTTTTTTGACAGAAAAGTTTTAGAGACAGTCTTTGATGAAATCATTATGGTAGATGTCTTGGACAGTGTCGATTCTGCTCATCTTACCTTAATGAAGAGGCCTGAGCTGGGTGGGATGATGTACATAGTGATAGAGACCCTGGCAGACATTCAAGGAATGCCATCAAGACTTGAGCATAAAGTTCGGATAAAACCAGTGTCACGTGAACTGTGACGTGATGAAGGGGTAGATCCAGTCTGCCTTAAAACTATCATCATCTTCTGTGTTAGGTACCATAGAATTTCAGAAAACTGCTGCAGCAAAACATTTCTATAATGTACTTTTCTACCCTTTCAATCAGGTCCTTTCAAATATTGATGATCTTTTTAAAAGAGAAGAATTGTCAGCAGCGCCAGACCCCGGGTGGCCTGACTGCTTCAATTCCGGAGTCTTTGTCTATCAGCCCTCAGCTGAAATGTATAAGCAGCTGTTGCACCTTGCTTCTGAGCAAGGAAGCTTTGATGGTATGTACCTACCGGCTTCATATCTGATAAGCTATTAAATTTCCTGGGGCTGTTTTTCTCAGGAATAAATATTATGAGCCTGGGGTATAGGTGAGATGTAGCAAGCAATTTAAATTATGTTCTTTTGTAAATACTGTTGTGTGTATGTAACATGCATCTTTTTCCCTTTAGATAAACAAAAGTAACCTAAACTAGGGTAGAAAAGGTTATGAAGCTGGCTTGTCATTAAATGGCCTAAATTATAGTGTGATAAATATAAAAATGATTATTAAAAAATAAGAAATGTTTCACAAGTAACCAACTTGCGTCTTTAGGGCTGAGATCATAATTATGTCTGCCTACCACACATGAGGCCCAGCACAGAAAACAAAACTCCACCACCACCACCCAACTTCAGTCTTTAAACCAGGGTAAGCTTTAGCTCAAGAGGGCTAACAGCCATTGTTCAGAGGAAGATCAGGCATTGTCTCCATGGAAACTGGGGGAACAAACTGGATAATTTGGTTATCATCCTATTGAGGGACAATAAAAATGAAGATAGAAAGATTATGTGAAGGATCTTTGCCTCCAAGCTCGCCCTTTTCAGGGCTGTGCATCAGCTGAAGTAGTACCTGCAAGGCTAAGGAGCAGAGTGCAGATAAAGTTGGGGCACACTTTCTGCCATGTGTCAGTAGGCTGGTTGACTCTTTGGGAGAAGTTATCTTTATTCTTTTGTTTTTTCTTCTTTTGTGGTACTGGGGATCAAATCCAGGCCCTCAAACATACTAAGTGAGTACTCTGCCGCTGGTGAATTTTGATCAGATAAATTAGTAAGTATTCTTCCATGTCTCTGAAATAGTAAATCATTTTTTATTTTTATTTTATTTTATTTTTTTTCAAAGTTTTATTGATAAACAGATAGCAATGAGACAGTTTCAAATCCAATCAGAAGTACAATTTCAACCAATAATACACTGCATATATAGTAAATCATTTTTTAAAAACAACAGAACCACACAAGATGAAATGGGTAGTTCTTTTTAAAATTATTTTTGGTGGTTCTTTTAGAAAAAGACAGTATGCAGTATACAAAGCAAGAAGGACATGCTCTAGGAAGCTGGCCACACAGTGACTTCTGTCTCTTTCTAGAATGTCTGTCAGTACTCTTTGTAGGGTTGGTTTGGTGGTCATGGATCTCTTCAATTGTTCTTTTTCATGGAAGGATCCTATTTCATCATTGAATTTGATAGATAGTTTTGCAGAGCACATCAATCTGTGTTTGAAGTTATTTTCTTTTAGGACCTGAAATAATTCACTACAAGCTCTTCCTGATTTGCTGGTTTGTGTTGAGAAATTTCCCATGATTTTGATGGGCTTTCCATCATAGGTGATCTGTTTCTTTTCT